>NC_063452.1:8106757-8406757 GCF_020379485.1 Brassica napus
AGACAAGCTTGAATTCCACTTGAGTAGACAAGACCACACGACTTCTAAGAAGTCCAGACGACTTTCAAGAAGTTCAGACGACTTTGTCAGAAGACTTTTAGGAAGTTCAGACGACTTTACAGGAAGTCCAGACGACTTTACAGGAAGTCCAGACGACTTTACAGGAAGTCCAGACGACTTTACAGGAAGTCCAAACGACTTTGTCAGAAGACTTCCAAGAAGTCCAGACGACTTCCAGACGACTTCCAGACGACTAATAGGTAAGTCGTCCCAGAAGTCTTCCAGATCTGAAAAACCTGCATATTAAATCCAGATCTGAAAAACCTGCATATCCAAAAACGTTCAAATGGCTTAAAAACAGAAAAAATGAGTGAAAGATTAGATAAATCTACCTTTACAGAACACACAAAAATACATATCTAAAAATAATAGATCTACCTTTAAATTAGTGGAAGATGAGTACCATCTAATTAAAAACCTGCAAAAAAGATAGATTAGTAAGAAAGACATGAGACAAAACTGAAAAATTCATATAAAGTTTGGTGTTTTCAAGTCAAAGAGATTAGAGTGGGTTTGGAGAGTTTTAGTTTGGGAAAAAAGTAAGAACTTTATACAACAAGAAGTTCTCAAATGAAGAAAAATCAGACATAAGAACTTACCAAAACGCTCAGATCTATTATGAAAGGGAGACTTCGTCAGAAGACTTCCATGAAGTTTAGACGACTTCCTGGAAGTCCAGACGACTTCCTGGAAGTCCAGACGACTTCCTGGAAGTCCAGACGACTTCCTGGAAGTCCAGACGACTTCCTGGAAGTCCAGACGACTTTGTCAGAAGACTTCCAAGAAGTCCAGACGACTTCCAGACGACTAACAGGTAAGTCGTCCAAGAAGTCTTCCAGATCTGAAAAACCTGCATATCAAATCCAGATCTGAAAAACCTGCATATCCAAAAACGTTCAAATGACTTAAAAATAGAGAAAAAGAGTGGAAGATTAGATAAATCTACATCTATAGAACACACAAAAATACATATCTAAAATTAATAGATTTACTTTTAAATTAATGGAAGATGAGTACCATTTGATTAAAAACCTGTAAAAGAGATAGATTAGTAAGAAATACATGAGACAAAACTGAAAAATTCATATAAAGTTTGGTGTTTTCAAGTCAAAGAGATTAGAGAGAGGTTGGAGAGTTTTAGAATGATGAACATTACATTTTTGTTGCAGCCATTTGAGAGGAGGAGAGGGAATGTGTAAATTTTTCTTTATATAGGGAGACAAAAAATCCAATTAGATTAAATATTTTTTATTCAGACGACTTCCTGGACGACTTACATTTCAGTCGTCTGGTGAAGAAATTAAAACAAACGACTTACATGTAAGTCGTCCAGAAGAGTTTAATATTTTTAGCGGGAAATTAAATATTTTTAGCGGGAAACTAAAATAGAAGACTTTCCAGACGACTTACAAGTAAGTCGTCTGGTTTAAATTATTTAAGCGGGAAAATAATTTTTTTAAAAAATTTTAGGCGGGAATATTTGGACGACTTACATGTAAGTCATCTATTTTAATTTCTTCACCAGACGACTGAAATGTAAGTCGTCCGAGTAAATTATTCAACAGACGACTAAAATATACGTCGTCCGAGTAAATTATTCAACAGACGACTGAAATATAAGTCGTCCACACCCTAAACATAACCCCTAAACTTAATTATCTAATTAAAGACTTCATAAAATCAAATCAAACTTGAAAAGCGTTTACTATACACATAAATAAACACATATAGGTGAAAACTAATTTTTGAAAAAAACATTTTAGTTTTCCAAAATCTAACCCTAACAATACATACAATACTACAACATATGTTTGCCAAACTCCTAAACCAAAGTATTTCATGATTCACTACTTCCACTCATCTATCTTCAAAACAAATCAATTTTATCATATCTTAATTTATATCACTTAAAACTGTTTATAATTACTTGATTTTTATTTTTCACGCATCAAAATATTTTTTTACAAGATTTATAAATTATTTTTAAAATAAACTGGTACCAGACGACTTAAACTTCAGTCGTCCAGACGACTTCCAACATCTCAGACGACTCAGACGATTTACTGGGGCTATATTCGTAAAAATGGCTTCTATTTTTTTGTTTGGTCACAAGGGGTTGAGCTGTAATTTCACTAGGCTTTTAGGTTAGTTTTGCATTTGATTCAAGTTTGGGTATAGGTTTGGGATTAAAATCAAGTTGTGGATTAGTTTTGGCAAAAACCCCTATTTTTTATACCACAAATGATTAATACTACATTTAAAATGAACATTGGCGGTTCCTTTGATGTTCGGTGCTCTCCAGCTCAAGCTTTCTCTCCATTGCCGTGGGGGAATATGTAGTCTCAGATCTCACAGTTTGAGGTTTAGACCGCGGCGACTAGGGTTGGTGTTTGTTTCGACGTCGGCGCGCTGGGACAGTCTATAAAACAAAAATGGTTTGATCAATGAAAATTTATGATTAAAATGGTTTATCAACAAAAGTTAAGTGATTTTTTTGTTTACGAAAAGTTAATGATTTATTTCAACCAAATATTAAAGTTGATGATTTAAATGACATATTTCTCACACTTGATTAATACGAGAAAAAAAAAAAGAGAAAATCATTTGAAATCTGCTGCATTATGGATTGGTAATATAAAGAGTTGTGACGGCCTGAGAAAATCAATAACAATGAAATTATGTACATGAGTTCTTTTTATTCAACACTCTTTTTTACATTTTGTTCTTCCACATCATTTTTTCCTTACAGCTCATTTTTTTTCCACCAAATAACTCAATATATATTTAGTTTTTATATTTACAATAACTTTTTAGTTTTTTTTCCTAAAATCAACATTATATCCATCTATTTTATTTCACCAAAATATTTATTACTTTTTTGAATTTTTAAAAATAGAAAATAATATTTAATAAGTAAAGTTAAATATTCTAAACAAGTATAAAAATATAAACAAATATTTCTAAAAAATAGTTAAAAATTGTAATAAAAATTATATGTCCAAATCAAATGATGCAAATCTCTATTTATAAATACAAAAAATGATGAATTTGATTATTCATAAAGTTTTTTACATAAATTAATTATTTTGTTATAAAATAATTGATATTAAAAAGTAAGGGTATTTAAAAAAGCACTATTAGTCACTAATGAACACATGACATTGTACCAATGTGGATCCCATTTATAGCTTTCAACTAGTTGAAAACATTCAACTTGAATTAATCCACATAATTTTTTTTCAGGTTTTCAACATCCCTATTAAAAGGATTCAACTATTGAAAATTTCATTCAACTAGTTCATTTTATGAACAATGATTTTCACTTTCAACACCGTCCACATCATCTCCTCTCTTTTCCACATCATCTTCTCTCTCTCTTCTACCAATTAATTCAACACACACTCAGTTTTTCTATTCTACAATGGTTTGTTGAAAAAATTTCAACACATTTCTCAATTTTTTTTTCTTTCATAATTTTGCTTTCTTATATATATACTTTTTATTACATATTGAAATTTATTGATTAAAATTAAATTGGAATATTTAAGAATTAGAATTATTGATTAAAATTAAATAACAATAGTCAATAGTTTGGATTCATTTCACTAGAAAAAAAAGTGAAATACAAAGGTAAGAGTTTTATGGAGTCTAATAAAAAAAATTTATAATATAAATAAATGAATTTTATGTGTCCAAATCAAATGAAACAAGTTTCTATTTATAGAGTTTGAAAAATGATAAATTTTGATGTAAAATTAAATTTTAGTAAATAAAAAAAAATTCCGAGATAATTTATCTCAAATAATTGAGATGAAAAAAACAAATCAGAAATCTTTATGATCAATAATTTAATGACAAGTGGTCATTGAGAGCTCCACTTTATGGATTCAACCATGTTTAATACACTAGGATTCAACTTGTTTTTCAATAGACTATTGTACTCTTTCAACTATCAAAATTTTTTATTCAATAAGTATTGTAGATAGTCTAAATGGTCTAATAATCATGTTCATATAGGGACGTATAAAACAAAGTCAAGTCGACGATAATAACAAATTGGTTCTATGGTCTAGCGGTTAGGACATTGGACTCTGAATCCAGTAACCCGAGTTCAATTCTCGGTAGAACCTCTTATTTATCCTTTTTATTTTTTTTTGTCCAACTTACTGAAGCTTTCCCACGTGCAAATTAAAAACTCAACGGTCATTCTAGTCCACTCGTACGATATCAGAACAGATCCAATAAGAAAGTGAGCAAATTTAAACCAGAAAACCTTTCCCTATGTGCTTACTATTGTTACTCTACTTGTTACTCTATTGTTTACTCTAAATGTACCCAATGTTACATTCAAACAATACTAAAAAGGATTCTTTATTTCAAGGCTTTCAACCGAACCAGTTGAGAAGGAGATAGTATCTATGAACTAGAGAGGTGGTGAACACTCATGATGCAAATAAGCTAGTCCCTCAGGGCCTCAGCCGCAACAAGAGCAATTTTCAACCTCGTTATCCAATCCCAAGACTTTAATCCATCACCTTCATTGTCTGACTTCCTAAACAAAGAGCTAGCCAAGTCTCCGTTCCTCATATACTTCTACACCAAGACCTTCTGGTTCTCATTCTCCAAGCAGTGTCCAAGAAACGGAACCAGCCTCTTGTGTCCAGCTTTACTAAACAACTCAAGCTCTGATATATACCCTTCGTTTTTACTTTCCTTAACATCAATACTTTTTATAACCCGGAATGGCCACGTGTTATCAGATTAGCGTCATTAAACTCCTCTATTGCTTTGAGAAGCTGCTCATACGTAAATGCATTCCCAAGACGTGACAAATCAAAAGTCTTTGCTCCTTTAGGTGCCTGAGAAGCTTCGGTTACAGGTTTAGGCCTATCATTGTTTCCTCTTTGAGCCGCTCTGCTATGTCTCCATAGAGCCACAAGAATCAGCAAGAGAATGAAAACCAGAATAAAACCAACTCTCTTGAAGGACCAGAATAAAACCAACTCTCTTGAAGGTGTGTCAACAATTACTTCATCTTGTTTTTTTATATTGGAAATTCATGTTTAGCCTTTTTTAAGTTACTATATTTATTTGACGTTACTTCAATTGATTCGACAAATACAAGTCAAAACGCTTTCTTAATCTTTTTGAACATTTTTTTTGTCAATCGGTTTTCATTCAGTTAATATCATTAACTAATGAAAGAGATTACAAGTTGTGAAACCTGAACCAAAGAGCTTCGAGAAGCTGGTTTAGTTGTACAAGCAGCAAAAAAAGTTAAAAAAGCTTGTAGAACATAATAGGACGTGAACTAGATTAATGCTAAGACTAAAGATGTGTTGCTTTGCACTATACATTTGAAGAGTTGTAATGGCTGAACCACCTTAAGCTGGAACCTGCAAAAGGAATCATTAGGTCTCAAAGAAGACTGATAACCAGAGGGCCCCTTGGGCGGGAGGCTGCAATTGCATTAGCCGGAAGAGGTGACCAAGCTCTGCATCAGCCCATACAATGCTACCGACTCCGGGAATACCAACAACAGCAAGCCTTGAGAGACTCTTGAGCATCACGGTGTGGAAGCAGGCGGTAGGGAAACGGCATAAACCGGCCACAGACCAAGTCAGAAGACTCGACGAGACTCAAAGAAAGGCAGCTAACATCTTTGGGTAGCCATAAAACAATCAAATGATTTTAGGACAGTGAGAGGCAGAGTTCTCAAATCAGGCGAGAGCTACGGCGAAGGTGAGAGACTCCAGACGCCACGGCGGCTTAACTACGGGACAGCCCAAGATCCCTTGCCGATCTGCGAAGAGGAGGAGCTCACCGGAACCAAAAGCACCATACGCACTGCTGTGCAAAGAGACAGATCTAGCAACAGAGTAAACCTCCACGATGGCCTCTACATCGTGTACCTGCGGGAAACAGACAAGAGGAACTCACACAGACCAGAAGTTAGCAAAACGACGACAGAGGGTCTGGAGGACGGTAAGGAAAGCTCCAGGCGAAGCAGCGACGCTCTCCATTTCCGACAAACCGTGAACCCCTAGATCTGACCTAGATCTAAGAAAAGACCCTATGTCGCGAGAGATCTCCTACTGGCTCCACTAATCGCTTTATCTTGCTACACCTCGCTTTTCCTCCAGCGGATTGATAGACGCCCGCCTTGCCGTTGTTAAGTCTCCGGCGAGCCGGAGAAGTCCAAAGGAGAAAGGTATATCGGAGCAGATGGAGAGGAGAAGGATTGGAGAGAGAGGCAAAAGAGAGGAAGAAAAAGAAGCTGGGGTGGCGAAGAAGACCAATACAACAAGCTTGCCGTTTTCATTCAGGTAATGCCTTTTATCTTGTTTTTAGATTTTTTGAATTATCTACAACTGGAACAGTGTTCAACGACAAGAAGATAACAACTGGAGGTATACTCGACAGTGTGACTAACAACAAATGTAGAACAATAACACAAAGGATAGATATGTTACAAAGGGGGACTTGCTTAAAGTAAATAAACCTCTGAAAAGACTTCACTTGTACCCTTGAAACAATGCTCACAGCAGCGAGCAAGAAATAGTCGGAATCGACGTTGAAGAGACCAAACAGATAGGTTTGGACGGCAAAACTACCTGTTGAGGAGCTGGATGTGGCTGAGCAGCCCATTAGACCAGCGAAATCGGTACTAACACCGACTGAACTTTCCGACGAGACTATGTGAATCTCAAATAAGTTAGAAAGCATGGCCGCTAAGAGTTGAGAAACTCCGTAACAATGACCAGAAGGCCTGAAATGCCTAAATTTAGATTTAAAATTCCAATATAGGGTTTTGCTGAGAGGTATGTCGCACCAGTCGTTCTCAGATTTCTCACCAGAGAGCGATGATAAATCAAACTCTCCACGTCCGGTGGGACTCGTCGTTGTAGTGCAGAGCACAAGGGAGAATCGTTGTTGCAGGGCACACATAATGGAGATGGATACAGGTATACTTCGTCGAAGTGAGATAGAGGCGGTTGTGAGAGACAAGGTTTCACTTCTTAGATTTAGGTTAGGTCAAGAGAGATGAATGAGAATCGTGGGCTGAATCCCGTAAATAAACTTGAAGAATGAATATGATTTTATTGATGAGTTGAAAGATGATGAATACAAAGGAATGTATCTTGAGATGATTACTAAAGAATACGTAATGCTTTTAATCTAGTACAAAAGTTGATATATGGAAAAGAGATGGCTTGTCTTTTATCTTCTCCGTCTTTATATAGTCTAGGTTTCGTTGGCAACCCTTCAACTGTTCTCCGAGATATTCGGCTTCAATTACGGAACTCGCTTTAGGCTCCTCTTGACCGAGTCTCTTAAGGTGTTAGCTCACTTTCTGTCGTGACCTCTGCTATGATGTCTCCCAGGTCCAGTCGTCAGCTCGGCTTTCAGCTCCCTTTGTTATGATGGGCTTATCGCAACCCACATGCTAGCTCACGCTTATCGGTACCTCACCTGAGGGTCATATTCGGGTCCAACAGTTGCCCCCAGCTTCCGAATAAAATCCTTTGTCTCGGAAGCTAGAATCTAGCTATCGATCTTATCTTTTCGTTAAGATAATGATTAGTTCTTATCCTATTTAGATTCAGCTTACTCGATCTAACGGTCTTTATTACGTTTGGCAGAATCTACGGTTCAGATGGAGAGGGTTTGAAATGACTTTTCCGAATCTCGAGAGGTGATGGGATATAAAGCGGTGAACATTAACTGCTAGCCTCCCACTTTCTCCACGCCTCCGTTCGGTTTTCAAGGTAACTTCTCTCCTCTCTCTTTATTTTACTGCGATTTTTTTATCTTCCTCGTTACTTTTCTCTGCAAATTCTCTCCCAAACCTTGCAATCGATTTTCTCCTTAACCTTCCCATACTATGGATCATCCGAAAGAAGGTTCCGGGGAATCCGGGATGCCTCCCTCTGCTTCTGGAGCTAAACTACTGAAAGTTAAGCAAGAAGTCGGAGCCAAGATGAGGAAGGGGAAAAAGACAGCCAGGGAGGCAATCGCGACCAGAGTTTCTAAACGGAAGAAGAAAGACGATTCTAGTGGGAGCAGTCCTCACTCGCCTTCGTTGCTGAAAAATCAAGACGTGGTTAACCTCATGGTTCAAGCTCTCGGCCAAAAGGAGCTTGGCCGTGCCTGTAATTCCGACGAAACCCCCGAGACCGCTCCGGAGGGTTGGTTCTGTTGCCATGAGAAGTACATCTCCAAGTCTCACTTGAGATTTCCTCTTCCGACCCTACTGCTTGATCTACTAGATCATTATCAGTTAGCCCTTTCCCAACTCTGTCCCTCGGTTATCCGGGTGATAAACGGCTTTATCACTAGGTCCAAAGAGGAGGGGGTTAGCGTCGGTCTTACCGAACTTATGAGCCTCTTTTCCCTGAAGGAAAGCGCCTCTAAGGAGGGTGGTACCGGGACCTACTACCTCCCTAGTCGTCCCAATCATGTTATCTTCAGATTCTCTAGTAGTGATGATGACTGGAGGAAGAAGTATTTTTACGTTAAAGTTGATCCTTCGACGGTTCCTGTGGGTCGGAACCTTAGGGTCACTTGGACTAATCCATCTGGTTAGGAATTCTAGGGATATGCTTTTTCCGTTTTATTCATTTATGGCCGAGTAACCTTTTTGCTCTGATTTACTTGCAGAAATCGAAGATCCTCCGAAGCTCTCTACCAAGCTCACCAGGGCTCTATACCGCAAGTTGCAGCAGAGTCCCTGTACCTGGGTAGCCTACACCACTTCTCGAATAAGTGCAGCCAGATTCCCAGATACCTACAACGCCTCTTTCCAAGATCCCATTCCTGCTGAGAACCTTGAGAGTAAGTTCTTGTTCGAACCTTTTTAATGATTTTATCGCTTTGAAGTTTTTAAACTTAAGGATTTCCATTGTTCCAGTTTCGGCAGGCGATTCAGTTGTATCGATCTCAACTGGTGCTAGTGCTTCGGGAACTGAAAAGTCTCAGCCAGGTGACATGACTCTGCGACCATCATTCCGTTCTAGGGGTAACCCCTCTAAAGCTGCCAGTGCTTCTCGTGGAAGCGACAGGAACCAAGGAGGATCGTTCCTTATCTCAATGAAGGAAGTTTTGGACGACGGAGGATCCAAACCTGTTGTCGAGACTACTCCAACTGAGGTTGTAGCTCAGGATGCTGCTCCTCTCCCTGAGGTCCAGGTGCCGGAGGCTGACTACCAGGCTCCGAAGGGTACCTCTGAGGTCGAGCCGTCGAGACACAAGAGGCCCAGGACCGATCAGGGCGGAGCTCCCACCCGTTCTTCTTCCTCGTCCTCTAGAGGAGGGACTGTTGGGTGGAGCTTTACCCATTCGAAGCCTGGGTCGATCCTGGACGACTCTTGGGGCCTAGCTGCGATAATGAGGCACCTGAAGAGCGTGGGATGTCCCCTTCCAGCGCTCAAGGACCTGACTAACCGAGATGAGTATCTCGATATTGCCCACTGTATGGGTCAGGTACGTGATCTCTATCTGTTCTTTGTTTACATTCTTTGGAGACGATGATATATATTTTTTTTTTTGGATTTATTGCAGTTGGCTGGGGCTGTTAACAGGGCCCAGCTCAGGTTTGAGAATGCTCTGTGTGCTGCCCCCAATGCTGGTGAACTTGCTGAGGTTACCGAGATGGTTAAGGCAGCCAAAGCCGATCTTGACCAAGCCCGGGTTCGAATTTCTGAACTCGAAGCCGAAGTGACGAGGCTAGGCTCGAAGGCCGATGCTCAGCAAGGAGAGATCGAGAGTCAAAAGCTCGATATCCAGGTGAAGAGCAGGAGGATCAATGATTTGGAGGCTGCTCGAAAGATAGCTGAGCATCAAGTACGTGAGCTCATTGCCTCATCCCAGGATAGCCAGAAGAACAAGGAAGCTGAAGTCAAGCTGGCTGTCAGGGAAGGGAAGAAAGAAGTCGCCGAAGCTTACGGCAAGATCCTGGTCTGTGTTAAGGAGAAGTTTGCTAGGAAGAAAGATGAGGTCAACGCCTTGGTGTACGCTCAGGAGCTCCAAGCTAATGCCGACCTCTTGAAGGATATGCTGAACAACAAGATCCAAAGCGTTGAAGAGGAGTACAACCAATTGGTGGCCTTATTACCAGAAGCGACAACTGCGTATGAGAAGGCTCAAGTCTCTGACTTCTCGGTCAGCAAGCTTCCTCTTCCCCAGATCTCGGAGAGTTCAGGTACTTTCGAGATTAACATGTTTAATCCATCCTTTTCTGGGGAGTATGGCTCTAATTTGGGTTTGATGGCTCCTGACTTAGCTCCAGTCGAGGCAGCAATAGGAGGTGATGGCAATGTGGTCGATGAGGGAGTTCCTGCCGGTGCTGGTGATCCGATTCAGGAAGAGAAGGAAGATTGAGAGCTACGGCTCTTTTAGCTTTATGTTTTGTGTTTTTAAGACTTCGGCCTAAGGGCTTTGTTTCGTTATGCATTATGACTTAGTGCCTGAGGAGGCCTTTAAACCTTAACACTTGCTGGATTTCAATAGCCTGGGGAGGCTTTTAAACCCTTTCTTATGTTTAAATCGTGGCTATTATTTCTGTTTTAAGTTTTTGAACTTAACCTCGTTTCATTTAATCATAGTGATTGCGAATCTCAGATGAGTTGTGTGCTGTCATCGTTGAGTCGGATTAGGACCTTTAGTCTTAATTTATGATAAGCATTTAGCTTAATGGATATTCGGTCGTGATAACCTTAAAGAGAAGTTCTTGATTTTAGCTCGGGGACCTGAGTCCGATTCGAAAGGTTCTGGGACCTGGTTGTTCAGGTTCGTAGGAACCTGGATTTAGATTCATAGGGACCTGAGTTAATTCGAAGGACTTCGAGGCCTTTGAAGTTTAACGGATGGAATTGAGGAATTTCGGGATTTTCCTGATTCTTTAGGATTTTAAGACCTTTCGATTTTGATAAGGGTTTCAAGACCTTTTGGTTTTGATTAGGATTTTAGGACCTGGTTGATTGTTAAGGATTTTAGGACCTTGCTGATTGTTAAGGATTTTAAGACCTTAGTTTATGTTAAGGATTTTAAGACCTTTGGGTGTATTAAGGATTTTAAGACCTTAGGTTCAGGTTTTCAGGGACCTGAATGTATTCGAGATTGTTGAGCTTAGGTCCCGATTTAGGGGGACCTAAATTTTCTTGGAGGGTTTTAAGACCTTTGATGTTTATGAAACTGAATCAATCGTTTTATTAATATCAGATATCAGAGAATACATGATTCAGATTATTTACACAGTAACTATTTTTAGGCTAAGTGTTCTTGGTAACACCTGCCCCTTTGGCTTAGGTGAGGAGGTTGGTGAGAAGAGGTTGGGGCTGCACTCATGACGGAGTTGCCTACGTACCCAGTCAAGGGATCAAGCCAAACGTAGTTCAGGGGTTTTAGGTACCTAATGATAGTATCTTTTGAGGTTCGTGGCATTCCACGATCGGATTTCAGGTACCCCGGTTCGTACCTTCTGGAGTTTGTAAACTCCGGGTCGTACTATGTGGATAATTCGGTAGGGTCCTTCCCAGTTGGTTCCTAACTTTCCAGCTCCCGGTTCCTTTGTTCCTTCGAACACTTTCCTAAGCACTAGGTCCCCTACGGCGAACTGTCGGGGCCTTACTTTGGAATTGTAGTGTCGTGCCATTGCTTGCTGATAATTTTGAATGCGAAGCAAGGCTTGGTCTCGTCTTTCCTCGATCAAGTCGAGGCTATCCATCAGGAGCTGGTTATTAGCTGCGGGATTTGAGGTGCAGAGCTCCCGTCTGAGGCTACCTGCGGTGGTTTCTGCTGGGACGACAGCTTCCATCCCATAAGCTAAGGAGAAGGGAGTTTCCTCTGTAGCTTTTCGTGGGGTGGTTCGGCAGGCCCATAGTACTTCGGGTAGTTTTTCCGACCAAAGCTCCTTTTGGGCTCCTAGGCGTTTCTTGAGGTTTGCTAAAACTGATTTGTTGGCAGCCTCCGCCTGTCCGTTCCCTTGAGGTCGCCGAGGTGATGAGAAGGTGAGGCGGATGTTCCATTTATCGCAGAAACTTTTGAAGTCGTGGGATATGAACTGTCCTCCATTGTCGGTTACGATTTCGTATGGGACGCCATGCCTGCATACGATGTTTTTCCAAACAAATCCTTCGACCTCGAATCTGTTTATTTGTTGGAAAGCTTCAGCTTCAATCCATTTCGTGAAGTAGTCGGTTAGGACCAGGAGGTTTAGTAACTTCTTTCCTTTCCCTGAAGGTACTAATGGACCTATAATGTCCATAGACCACCTCATGAATGGGTAGGGAGCTGATATGTTAGACAGCTTTTCCGCTGGTTGGTGTATGATCGGTGCATGCCTTTGGCATTTGTCGCACGATGAGGAGTAGACCTCACAATCTGCGATAATGGTAGGCCAGAAGTAGCCTTGTCTTTTTATTCGGATGGCTAAGGCTCTGCCTCCGGAATGGTTTCCACAGGAACCGTCGTGCATTTCCTTCATGAGTTTCATAGCTACTAGGCCGTGAACGCATTTTAGGTAAGGTCCGGAGACACTTCGTTTGTGGAGGGCTGACTCGATTATACAGTATCTTGCTGCTAAAGCTTTGAGTTTTCGAGCCTCCCACTTGTTGGGTGGAATTTTTCCCTCTAGGATGTAATCCATGATCGGTATTCTCCAGTCTTCTCTCCCTACAACTTTGTTGTGAAGAGAGGAGGGAGATTCCTGTTCGGGACCTGGTGCCGTGGTGCCCCCGGAGATATTCGTTGGAGTAGGTTCTGGGTTCTGAGGAATATCTCCAATTTCCTCGTTATCCCCTGTGGTTTGTGTAGCGTTCCTAGATGCGTTTTTAAGAGCGGTGCGGCTTCTTGTTTGGACTTTATAGACAAGTGGCTCCGAGGTCTGGATGGTGCCCCCGGAGGTACTCGTAGAGTTAGGCTCTAGGGAGTCTGAACTTCGGTGAGTACCTTCACTTTTGTCGTTGTTTTCCGGGTTCTGGGTTGCTTTCCTGGAGGTGTGCTTTCTAAAGCTGCGTGTTCTAGTTTTCGGGAACCAGAATGTCGTGAAAACTTGGGTAGCTACCGTCGGGAGGCTGTTATCCTCTATTTTTTCCTTTGGTTTGCTATCCATCTCAGCCTTGGTAGCTATGTCGATACTTGGCTTCTCGATTCCTTCCACGGGTATAATTCGTTTTACGAGAGGGTCGGATGTGGAAGCTAATGCGGCGAGCGCGTCTGCTGAGGAGTTCTCCCCTCGTGGGATCCTCGTTAGCTCGAACTTGTCAAACTGCTTTGTGAGGTTTAGGACGACCTCGAGGTATGCCCCCATTCTTTCGTCCCTTGTTTCGTATTCCCCGTGAAACTGGCTAGCTACCAGCTGCGAGTCGCTGTAGGCGTTTAGCTCCCGAATTCCGAGGCTCAGGGCGAGCTTTAATCCAGCGATTAGTGCTTCGTACTCGGCCTCGTTGTTGGAAGCGTTAAATCCAAGTCTATAGGATTGTTCGATGGTTTCTCCGGCTGAGGAGGTTAGTCTTAAACCGACACCGGAGCCTTGCCTTGACGAGGCTCCGTCCACGTATAGGCTCCATTTCGGAACCTCTGTTTCCTGGTCTAGATGTTCGGATGCTAGCTCAATAACGAAATCGGCGAGGACCTGAGCTTTTGCTGCTGCTCGGGGTCTGTACTCGATGTCGTACTCGCTGAGCTCTATAGCCCATTTTGCTAATCGTCCGGATTGGCTAGGGCTATGCAGAATCGTCCGTAATGGTTGTGAGGTCATTACGATGATCGAGTGCGATTGGAAATAAGGTCGCAGCTTCCTGGCAGCTGTCACGACTGCTAGGGCTAGTTTTTCCATGGTGGGATATCTCGTCTCGGCGTCTATTAAGCTTTTGCTAGTATAATAGACAGGTCTCTGTTCGTTTTGTTCCTCTCGTACTAGCACTCCGCTGACTGCAGCTGCCGACACGGCGAGGTACAGGTACAGTGGTTCTCCTACTACAGGTTTGGATAGTATCGGAGGTTCCGAGAGGTAAGCCTTCAGCTGTTTGAAGGCTTCTTCGCACTTTTCATCCCATAAGAACTTCTTATTATTTTTCAGAAGTTTATAGAATGGAAGGCATTTATCGGTGGACCTGGAGATGAATCGATTTAGTGCTGCGATCCGTCCGGTCAATCTTTGTACCTCTCTGGTCGTTTTAGGTGATGGCATTTCCAGGAATGTCGCTATTTGTTTCGGGTTGGCTTCGATGCCTCTTTCGGTTACGAGGTAACCTAGGAATTCGCCGGAAGGTACTCCGAAGGTACACTTAGCTGGGTTTAGCTTCATGTCGTATTTGTTGAGGATTTCGAAACATTCTCTTAGATGGGAGATGTGGTCCTCCCCCTTTGAGGATTTGACTAACATGTCGTCGATGTAGACTTCCATGGTTTTTCCGAGTTGTCCAGCGAACATTTTATTTACTAACCTTTGATAGGTAGCTCCCGCGTTTTTCAAACCAAACGGCATGACCTTGTAACAATAGGTTCCTCGTTCAGTTATGAATGCGGTTTTCTCTTGATCCTCAGGATCCATCATAATCTGGTTATATCCTGAAAAGGCATCCATAAAGGACAAGAGCTGGTGTCCAGCCGTTGCTTCGACCAAACGATCGATATGAGGTAACGGGAAGCTGTCCTTAGGACAGGCTTTGTTTAAATCGGTGAAGTCTACACAGATTCTCCATTTCCCATTCTTCTTTTTTACTACCACTGGGTTAGCTAGCCAATCGGGGTATTGTACCTCTCGGATGGACCCGGCCTTTGTTAGTCGATCGACCTCGTCGTTGACAGCTTGGGCTTTTTCTAGACCTAGCTTACGACGTTTCTGTTTGATCGGTTTAAAAGTAGGGTCTACATTGAGCTTATGAGTGGTGACATTTGCATCTATGCCTTTCATGTCGCTGGTGGTCCATGCAAAGGTTTTGATATTCTGTTTTAGGAATTCGACGAGCTCCTTTTTGGTTTCGAGAGGTAGCTCGGATCCGATGCTCACCTGTTTCTCAGGATTTGAGTCGTCGATGCTAACTTTTTCGGTGAGGTTCTTAGGGGGACCTCGGATATTTCGTTGCATTTCGCGACTCTCCTGGATCTGTAATTGCTATTGGGGGGATTCTTTTATGATCTCGAATCCTCCCAGGTAACAGATCCTTGAAATCTTTTGGCTACCGTGTATGGTAGCTATTCCGTTGGTTGTTGGAAATTTCACGCATTGGTGATAAGTTGAAGCTACTGCTTTCATCTTATGAATCCAAGGCCTTCCGAGGATTGCGTGGAAAGGGGATGGTTTGTCGACAACTATGAAGTTGGTCATTTTCATGACTCCGCCAGCTATAATTGGGAGCTTAATTGTTCCCAATGAGGTGGCTGTTTCACCTGAGAAACCTACGAGGTTGGATTTCTGGTCGACAATTTCGTAGTCGTCTATTTCCATTCCCTTTAGTGCGTTGTAGAAAATAAGATCGACGGAGCTTCCGGTGTCGATCATGAGCTTAGGTACCTCGTACCCTGCTATATTTAATGTTATGACAAGGGCATCGTCATGAGGTCTATCGAGGTCTAATGTCTCACTCTCCCAGAAAGAGATCTTAGTGTTAGACTCAGGCTTGGTCGGTTTGGACTGAGTGTTTGACACAGCTTTCCGTACGTGACTTTTAATAGAGTTAACGGAGTCTTGACACACATCGGACCCTCCAAGGATGTAATCGATCCTTGAGCCAGGGCTCGATTGGGGAGGTGGTTTACTCAAGAGGGCCTCGATTTGTAGGCTTTTTCCTTGTGGAAACTTTCCAAGGATCATATCGACTCTCTTTTTGGGAGCTGGGGGTGGTGAGTCTGTTTCTTTTTCAGGTGACCTCTCGCGTTTTGGAGAGCTATCTCTGGGACCTCTCTTCTGATAAGGTTGTGGCTTTTTGAGGTCCACATCTTTTATTTCTCCGGCTGCGAATTTAGCAGCCAGTTGTCGTTGGAGGTCCCAACATTCTTCGGTTGAATGTCCCTTTCGATCGTGGTAAGAGCAATGTTTGCTCTCGTCATAACCTTTGGACCAGGGGGCTTTAGCTGTCGCGGCGACAGGTTTTTCTTCCTTGTCTTCCTCGACTACGTAAGAATGTTCTCCCTGGGTCTGATTATTTCGGGAGCTACCTCTTTTGTGAGGTCCCTTTCCATCGGAGGCTTCGCCTTTCGGGTGACTCTGGGGTTTTCTGTGGAGCTTATCTAATGCTGCCATTTCCTCCTCCAAGGTAATGTATCTAGAGGCCTTATGGAGGGCGTCATCGATAGTTGGAGGGGGATTTAGCGTTAGCTCCGAGAAGAAACCTGATTTATACCAGAGACCTCTCCTAAGAGCCTCAATGGCTACCTGATCGTTGGGATTCGAGAGTTTAGTTCTTACTGCTCTGAACTTTTCGATGTAGACTCGCAGTGAGTCTCCCAGTCCTTGTCTGATCTTCCAGAGGTCAGCCTCAGACGCTTGTTTCAGGATGTGAGTTGAATATTGCTTCATAAAGGCGTTAGCCAATTGATCGAAACTGTCTATAGAGTTCGGCTCGAGGCTGGAGAACCATTCGAGAGCTGTTCCGATCAGGTTTTCGGCAAATGTTCTGCAATATCCTGCATCACACTCTTCCTTTGTGAAGTGAGCTTTAACGATAGCTAATCGGAAGGCTCTTAAATAGGCCTTTGGGTCTGCGTTCCCATCGTATTCAGGAATCTTAATTTTTCGAGTATCTCTTATGTAAGAGTTGGCAATTCTATCGGTGAACGGAGTTCCACGAGTCTCCTCAATTAAGCTCTCGATTTCGGGAGCTGAGCTCGTTACCTTGTGAACTTGAGCTCCCAATTTCTGGAGAGCTGCGTGGGTTCGCTCCATGTACCTGCGAATTGCGTCAGGTCCCTCGAAGGGAAGGACATTTGGGTCATTATCAGATACTCGGCGAGCAGGTTCCTGGTGAGACCGAGCTCGGTCGTCTTCCCAGCTAGCTGGCGAAATAGGTCGCTCATTGGTCCTTAGGCTCCGAGCGAGGTTAGTGCGGAGAGCTGCAGGATCAGCATCCGTCCTTTGGTATTCGTCTGTGCTTGGGGTTGAAACCCTAGCTTGAAACACTGAAGCTGATGTTCTGGCCCCGGACGGTATGTTGGTTCCTGCTCCAGACCCGGAAGGAGGTGGCGGTGGAGGCAAACGGGTGCTCCCACCGGTGTTTCGATCAGGCATGGAGCTAGTTGTAGCTACATTGCTCCCCATGGTGCTGGTGATAGGAGGGGTAAACGCAGGAGCTGTCCTAGCGCGAGGCGTTTGGAAAGCAGGTTCCTGCCCTTCTGCACCTGGGCTATCAGGGGAGAAGTTCAGGCGCTCTCTAGGGAAGGAAGGGTCAGCTAACCGTTCATGGAAAGTGACTCCTCTTCCCTGGTGGACGGACGGTTGGGTCGTTGCGGATTGAGATCTGGTTATCTCTTCGAACTGTTGCTGCCGTTCGGCTAACTGTTGCACCGTTCGCTCGGTCTCTTGAGCTTTGTCCACTAACTGGAGCATCATCCGACGGATCTCAGAAAGCTGATCTTCCGTTTGGTTCGGAGCGGATTGATGCGATGGGTTATTGAGGGCTGAGGACCCAGAGTTGGTCCCTCCGGAGGCTCTCGGGTTATTTGCCCCCGGAGCAGTGCGATTCGGTGAGCTATTGCTCTGGTTCGATTGATCGGGGTTAGATGGATTCGTTCCGTCTAATGGATTCATCCTTTAAGCTTTAGAGAAAGGGATTCGATTATTTGTCCCCACAGACGGCGCCAATTGTGAGAGACAAGGTTTCACTTCTTAGATTTAGGTTAGGTCAAGAGAGATGAATGAGAATCGTGGGCTGAATCCCGTAAATAAACTTGAAGAATGAATATGATTTTATTGATGAGTTGAAAGATGATGAATACAAAGGAATGTATCTTGAGATGATTACTAAAGAATACGTAATGCTTTTAATCTAGTACAAAAGTTGATATATGGAAAAGAGATGGCTTGTCTTTTATCTTCTCCGTCTTTATATAGTCTAGGTTTCGTTGGCAACCCTTCAACTGTTCTCCGAGATATTCGGCTTCAATTACGGAACTCGCTTTAGGCTCCTCTTGACCGAGTCTCTTAAGGTGTTAGCTCACTTTCTGTCGTGACCTCTGCTATGATGTCTCCCAGGTCCAGTCGTCAGCTCGGCTTTCAGCTCCCTTTGTTATGATGGGCTTATCGCAACCCACATGCTAGCTCACGCTTATCGGTACCTCACCTGAGGGTCATATTCGGGTCCAACAGCGGTGGTGGTATTATCATTACCGGTGGGGAGGAGGTCAACATGAATGGCGGTGGAGAAGCAGGGAGCAACAAGTACGGTGGAGCAGTAGACTCTACCGGCAAGGCAGATCTGGTTTAGCTTTGCCTCAACGCCACGATGTCGTCGGATCTCGTAGATGAAGGGGGTTGAAAGACCACCAGAGGTGAAGAGGAAGGGCTGAACATCCACGAAGCAAATCACCACCCATACTTTAACAATCAAAAGCCAGTCCTCAAAGCTTTGATTTGCTAAGTATTGGAGAGAGACCAGCCTGGAGACGTTTTCTTCAACCAAAATCTCCACATTACTACACCAATCTTGCAGAGGTGGAGACCCGGCCCTTAAGGCTAGGTTTGGCACGTAACGATCAAGCTGCGTGTTCATGGATCTGAAGGGACGATAGGGATGCGTACTGGTTCGATTCAGAGGTGAATGGAGTAGATCTGGCGGGACCGGTGGGTCTGGTGGCTCTGGGGAACGAGGAGGAGCGACGAGGTTCCCTGACAAGGTCCTCTCACCTAGAACGAACCGTTGTTCTGCTGAATCTACCTGACTCGAGGGTAGTAGCTTGAGCAGAGTCACACCTTCAGACAGCATGGAGCCAAACAGAGAAGAGACGCCGGAGTGAAGTGACGGAAAGGTCGGAGTGAAGTAACGGATAGACCGGAGAGAGTGGAGTCGCGGCGGTCAGAAGTGGAGCGGGCCGGAGGAGGGACACCGGAGGCAGAGGCTCATGTTGAAATCTTCGATCTAGCGGCTGCTTCGTAAGTCGTGCCTGGGAGCGTTAAGCTCTAGGGCGAACTCTGTCAGTCTTTAGAATCACTAAAAAAATAAGAACATCCTTAATATAATGAATCACGTTTTTTATCTTAAAACTCTTATTTAAGAGTCGGTTCTTAGTTTTTTTAGTTAAAAGTTAAGAGACAGATTATTATATTTCGCTAAGAACTCTACTTTAATAATCCTCCAATAATCTTGCTATTAGATTGAACAATTGTGTCGAGTTGTAAAATTTAATAACGCTTCCCACTTTCTACTTCGACTTGACTGCAATCACACATTTGCCCTTTAGCCATATATGTTTACGCACTCACACACAAACACAAACACAAGAACAGCTAAGAAACAAAAATCTAATAAAAAAGTTTTCTCTCTCTACATCATAACACGAGTTCTTGGCAGATTAAATGTTTTCTTCTTTTCTCCATATACGTGTTCATCAATGGCGTCTTCTCACTAAACCACTTGCCTATTTTTTTTGAAAGAACCCTTTTTATATTATATATATTGGCGCACATACTCTCTTACACTCTCAACGAAAGTTAACGTTTTTATTTCCACTTTTGTTGGAGACTCCGTTTCTGAAGCGATCGGCCATGGAAGCTGCAGAGCCCGTCAATGGCGGATCGGTACAGATCCAAAACGAAAATACGTCTCGAAAGCTTCCGAATTTCTTACAGAGCGTGAACATGAAATACGTCAAGCTCGGTTACCATCACCTCATCAAACAGCTCTTCAAGCTCTGTTTGGTTCCGTTAATGGCTGTCGTGATCTCAGAGATCTCGCGTTTAACACAAGACGACTTTCACAAGCTTTGGCTTCATCTCCAGTACAATCTCGTCTCCTTCATCCTCCTCTCGGCTTTAGCCGTGTTCGGCTGCACCGTCTTCGTCATGACCGGGCCCAGATCCGTTTACCTCGTGGACTACTCTTGTTACCTCCCTCCGGAGAGCCTTCGAGTCCCGTACAAGAATTTCATGGATCACTCCAAAGTCATCGAAGACTTCAACGAGTCTTCTCTCGAGTTTCAGAGAGGAAGATTCTCGAGAGATCGGGTTTGGGAGAAGAGACGTATCTCCCTGAGGGTTTGCACTGCATCCCTCCACGCACCACCATGGTGGCCGCGCGTGAGGAAGCAGAGCAGGTCATGTTTGGTTGTCTCGACAAACTCTTCGAGAACACCAAAATTAACCCTAGGGATATAGGTGTCTTTGGTCGTTAACTGCAGTTTGTTCAACCCGACTCCTTCGTTATCTGTCATGATTGTTAACAAGTATAAGCTTAGAGGGAACGTCAAAAGTTTCAATCTTGGTGGGATGGGATGTAGTGCTGGTGTTATCTCCATTGACTTAGCTAAAGATATGTTGCAAGTTCATAGGAAGACCTATGCTGTTGTGGTAAGCACGGAGAACATTACTCAAAACTGGTATTTTGGGAACAAGAAGGCCATGCTGATCCCGAACTGC
This sequence comes from Brassica napus, assembly GCF_020379485.1. Lineage (NCBI taxonomy): Eukaryota > Viridiplantae > Streptophyta > Magnoliopsida > Brassicales > Brassicaceae > Brassica > Brassica napus. The sequence continues at coordinate 8,127,390 of NC_063452.1, forward strand.
CTGTTTCGGGTCGGTGGGACGGCTGTTTTGCTTTCCAACAAGGCTAGTGATCGTAGGCGGTCCAAGTACATGATGGTTCATACGGTGAGGACTCATAAAGGAGCTAATGAGAAGGCTTTCAACTGTGTTTACCAAGAACAGGACGATAACGGGAAGACGGGCGTGTCTTTGTCGAAAGATCTTATGGCTATAGCTGGAGAAGCGCTTAAGGCCAACATCACTACTTTAGGTCCTTTGGTTCTTCCCATAAGCGAGCACATTCTGTTTTTCGCCACTTTGGTTGCGAAGAAGCTGTTTAACGCTAAGATGAAGCCTTACATCCCTGATTTCAAGCTTGCATTTGATCATTTCTGTATCCATGCGGGTGGCAGAGCTATGATTGATGAGCTTGAGAAGAATCTGGAGCTTTCTCTAACACATGTGGAGGCATCGGGGATGACGTTGCATAGATTTGGAAACACTTCGTCGAGCTCTATCTGGTATGAGCTGGCTTATATAGAGGCCTAGGGCAGGATTAAGAAAGGGGACAGGGTTTGGCAGATTGCTTTTGGAAGTGGGTTTAAGTGTAATAGGGCGGTTTTGGTGGCACTGGACGATGTCAAGCCTTCGGTTAGTAGTCCATGGGAACACTGCATTGATCGATATCCGGTTAAGCTTGACTACTAGTTTAATCAGAAACCACTTATCTGTTGTCACTGTGGTTAATTAGTACTAGTCTACTACTTCACTATTGTCTGCCTTATTTATTGTTTTCTGTTCCTTCTTTTTTCAATGGTTCAGTTGTTCTTTGTACTTTGCTTCTTTGGCTTTACACTCACATTGTGTTCTGTGGCATCTCAAAACGACAAATTTTTTGCATCCCTATTTGCCATACTAGTGGGAACATGAATCATAGTTTGCATACTTTGTAAGGCTCGAACAATGTTATCCTTTAAAGCTACCACAGAGAGTTTCTTTTTGAAGAAAATAACCAAACTAGGAGTTAATTTCTGGACAAAGCAAGATAGGATGCTAATACAATCAAACCAAACTGAAGCATGTAAAAGTTGTACGCAAGATAAACAAACCGCATGGATATCACATTCGAGCAATCACGATCTACTTTGCATTTTCATTGAGGTTCTATTTCAGATTCACTTGATGAGTCATAGAAGCCGTCTGCTGGAGTCTGGATTCGGTGCATCAGAATTCCACAGGACAACAAAGACTCTCGATTTTCGCCAAACATATAGCCTCTGCATTCGGTAAAAGCATTACTGGTCTTCATGGTTTTTAATTCAAACACAAAGATTCTCTCATGGCGGAACTTTGGTTCATTGAACACAACGGAGTTTCCTTTCATACCGGGAAGCTCTTTCGCCGAGCAGCAGAGACTCCAATCACAACCAAGAACCACCACTCGGTCCTTTATGTCATTAATGCGAACCCATCTCCTCTGGCCATCTTCTTCAAGCCTAAACAATCTAAACCACGAATGCTTATATTCATTACAATACGTTCCTAGAGTAAATCTCTGCACCAGGAAGAGCTCATCTCCTGACACAACCAGTCTCTCATCATAAGTCTCGGGAGACAATGTGACTGCTTGGATATCAGTAATTTGAAATGAGGGTTCGATAACAAAAACATGTCCTTGTCCACTCATATCAACAACATAAAACTTGCCTTTGAATGAAACCATATCTCGATATGCTGTAAACCTACCCTCGAGTTTAGTCCAGCCCTTGTCACAGCTTCTATACATCATTAAATCCCCCAACACTCCAGCTACTACTGCAAATTCTTTACCGTCCAAACGAAGAAACGCAACTCTCTTGGTATAACTCTCACTTCGTGTTCTATGGCGTATAGTTGTTATAGCATAGAAGTTTATCTGTATATAAAGGTTTTTTTAACTAGACTCGTTTCATAACCAGACTAACGAAGGAACAGAGTTATTCTTAGAGAAAATAAATAACTAAGGTAAAAGTAAAGCAAACCTTGTAATAATAACCCAATGGGATGATTTGAGAGTTTAGAGTGTTGAGTGTTGTCACATCTTTATATCTCCAAGCTCTATTTTGAAAAGGGCACATCAATATCTGTTCACCTGATTCTCCGTCGGTCACTTCAATCAACAGAAAGTCAGTACCAAAGGGAGTCTGGAATCTGAAGAGGAAAACTGGAATCTTTTTAAGTATGCACTGCGTATGGCCTTCGAACCGAGGCTTGTGATTGAAAACAGGTAGAAGGCTATTAAGGCATAATCCGATCCTATAGCTCGGCCGAGGTATGGCTGATCGCCACGAGCTACAGACAGAACGGATGTGAACAATCTCAAAACATGTCTGAGAGCGACCACTGATTAGTTCCAGCAAGTCTTTTGGAAGCAACGACCAGTCTGCCATGGTAAGATCTGGCTATATGGGAAAGAGCTAAAAACACTTGAAAACTTAAGGTGAGATGTAAGTTGAAGAAGTCTTTCTTTATGCTCTTAACCAAAGCAGAAAGTCTTTGTTTATGTTCAGTTTTTGTTGTTGCCTTTATTTGTTATTTCAGCCAATGAGGAGGTGACAGTCAAAGACTGTCGCAGAGGCTAACATTTTCTAGTAATCTTTTTTAACGCTCACACAGTTGGTATATATATAGAGAGCCTTGGCAATATCTTTGTTTCTCCTTTCATTAGTTAAAAGTAAAAGAAAAAAGTAACATGACATAGTACATATGCTCAAGTATAAAATATGTCACTGAGCATATCAAAACCAACCTTTAGCTTTTATTCTCTTTTTTGAAGGAAAGATAAAGGGAAACCATACTTTTGGACCCGTATTCCGCATCCATTCGAAGAACAGCTCAAAACACGAGAAAGCAATGTCTAAGGGACGTATTCGACTTCAACCTTGGCTTCGAGCTGCGTGTAGAGACCGATAATTTAGAGATAAGGATAAGCTTGCATAGGTGGGTACGACCAAGTCAGGGAATATGCTGCTACAAGGATACCGACATTTGCGGTAACAGGAAAGAGAGGTTCCCTGAGATTTTCGGGATTGCGATAAGGAGATATATAAGAGGAAAGCAACGAGGACAAGTATAAAAAGAGAAAGAAGGTAAGAGATGGAGGACATTCAGGATCAACTACCTACATACTCGATATCTTTAGCAAACACATAACCTTTTATTATATCTTTGTAGTTTCGATCTTATTTCCTTTAAAAAGTGTAGCTCGATATTCATCAACACTATTCATTTTCGTCAACTCGAAATTGTTTACATCGTTGTTGCTCTAAGAAAATTGTTCCCTAGTTCTTTCTTCTCTAATCTTTATATACAAACACTCTAAAATACATAGTGTGAGTTTGAAGATCCACATTTAGGCGCCGGCTGTGGGAACGAAATAACACGCATCCTTTCTAAGAACCCGATCTAAGGTTTGTAAGCATGAAAATGGATCCATCTCTTATGGCTTTTGGAACCCCCGAACTATTCCATGATGCTATTGATCTTACTTGATCCGAAATAAGAAACAAAACCGATACCCCTCTCACAAGCTTAGAGCAGACCGAGTCAACCATAACAAATAGAACAAGCCTTCCACAACGGGCGTCAACGACCCCCTTTGGCACCTCATGGTCCTTCACTATGCCAATCGTCTATGCTCTCAAGTTTGGACCCAACACAATGATAGACCAAAAGAAGACAATCCCAATACCCGAATCACTATACAAGACTGATATTGCCCTTACCATCGGTACATACCCTCGAAGAAATGGCTGATCTTTAAGGTATTCTCACCATACCTATAGATAAATCCCAAAGTCAAGAGCTCACTCGGAGAACCATCCTCACCCGCATGGAACAAAACGGGAAAGATCTCGCAGCACATCGAGCCAAAATACTTGAGCACCTAAGGAACAGACTTGAAGCAATAGATCGAACCCCACGCCTCAAACTCGGCTGGACTTCTCGGGAGCCTTTGGTACTCCCAAACTTCCCAACTCCCGATCTGTACTTATGAGATCGGGTAAGCATCAGAAACAACACCCCAACATGGAATGCTCAATCGAATTTCGAGATTTAACAGGTCACACGAAGTCGAAACTAGATATCTCGAGCATGAAAGCCCACCAGCTCACTTCTCCACCAACCTAGCCATGGGATTGAATGACCCACGTCCGCAAGGGAACCTCCCAAACTTTCAAGCACCCAGTAACGCAATCCCGCCGAACCTGGCTGTGCATCCAGCTCCAACAGCTAGATTCCCGCAAAGCAAAATACGAGTTACAAATAACATCCCCCACAATTTTGCGAATCCAAGTTCGGTGGGGGTAGATCCAAAAATTATCACCGATGTCGAATCTTTACTAAGCTACATCAAGAAAAACAATGCTGAGTTATAGAGAATTCATGTCATCATTCACATCGCAACGAGCTTCGCTCCTTACATAGACCGAGTTATAGAGGAAACCCGGTGCACCCCGTTCACAAACCGAATAGGGAGCGTACGACTGCGCAACATAGGAAAATTTTGATTTCCATAATATTCCAGGAACATAGACCCAAAGGACAACGTCGGGGCCTTCAAAAGAACTCCACCCTCCAAAAGAACTTTGTTCCCAACGTTCCATACCAAACTTAGGGAACAGCTTCCCCGTGATCCTAACTTTTACACAATCAAATGGCTGTTTTCTATTGATACCATCTTGGCCTTCTAGAGGCAAGACAACCCACACAACTACAAAGCATATGTGATGAAATTTGAAGCCTCCACCGTAAGAAACAAGATCGAGTTAGATGACCATGTTCCAGAGGTTTTGTAGACCTACCTTCAGTTCTCGGCTTAGACGAGTTAGATCGGCTATGCTTTTTTTATTTTCTGGTCTGAGTAGTGGGATGTTGACGTCTTATTGGAACTGGTCTAGCTTGTTGGTGTTTCCGTGATGAAGTTGCAGATCGTTTGAGTGGTGAAGTCACATGTCGACGAAATTTCTCATGAACCTGCGTATCCGTTGCGACCTCCACAATATGTTTAGCCGGTTGGTTGATCTCTTCACCCTTCTTACGATGTTTACTTTCTTTGCTGTCCCCATTTCTGTCTTCCACTTCCTCATCTTCTTACTCCGAATTGCTGCCTGATCCTCCCTACATCGTGCCATCTCCTTCAGCTCTTCACGTAGCTCATCATGAAGAGAAACAAACTCCATGTTTATGGCTGCATGCAGAATCGCTATCGATGGCTATAAAATTTTGGATCTTTTGGATTTTACCCTTTCGGGTTCAATTAATAACAATTCGAATTTGGATACGTTTTGTACCACCTTACAATACCAGTTCGGTATTTTTACATTTCGGATCGGATAACAGGTCAGGTTTATTGGTTCTGGTTTGATTCAAATTTCAGATTTCGAATTATATGCCCAGACATACAAATCACCATGCTTCCCAAAACCACATCAAATCACCTGGATCATGTGGTTCACTTGGAAAGCCAGGAATGATAAAGTCTTTAATGGGAAAACCATCGAACCTCCGGAAACTGTCTTACATGCGACCCAAGAAGCAGAGGGATGGAAAGTTGCTCAGGTGGTGACTAGTATGTCCCATGCGTCACCTCTTCAGGACCAAGAACATGTTGTAAGTGATTCACCATTTCCAAGATGCCAAGTGGATGCGTCTTGGGTGAAGAACTCTAACTTTGTTGGTGGCGGTTGCGTCTTTGACTTCGAACCAGATACACATATCTACGGTTCTTTTGGGATAGAACAGGTTCTATCTCCCCTACATGCAGAGTTCAGTGTCTTGCTTTGTGCAATGAGATGCTCTCTACAACTAGGATTCAAAAATATGTCCTTCGTATCGAACTGTCTTCAGCTGGTAAAGCTGATAAATGAAGAAGAAGAATGGCCAATTCTTACCTCTGAATGGAACGACTTTGAACACACACGAGCCTTTTTCTCTACTTTTTCGATTTCTTTCATTGCAAGAAAGCCTAATGTTAGGGCCGATCTCCTTGCAAAAGGTGCTCGAGCTCAAAATTCTATTTTCTCCCATGTAAACCATATGATTCCGGTTTGGTTATCCCCACAGGCAAACCTTTTGACTTGAATTAATAAGGATTTTTAACGTTAAAACCCCTTAACTAAATTTGTTTTGGGTAAAAACCCTCAAACTAAGTATTTAATGTAAAAGTCCCCAAACTAACTTTATTTAATGAAGTAAACCCTAACAGGTCATAATTACCAATACTACCGGTAAATCTTTAGTTTAGGGGTTTCTACATTAAGTAAACATAGTTGAGGGGTTTTACCATTAAAAATCAAAAAAATTCAAAATTTTATAATATTATCTAAAAATTAGTAACTTAAATTTTCAAAATTAGCATTTTTAATTTTTTTTGTAAATATATGAGTTTGATGTGTTTTTAACATCAACATTATATATGTATAAATTAAAAATGTAAAAACCGAAAAAATATAACAAAAATTATATAAAGAATTTAGACGCAGTAAGACTTTCTTCCCTAACTACCGGATCAGACATATTCCAAGAGCACATAATACTATGGCAGACAAGCTTGCAAGTGGTGCAAGGAGTTCTCCTTCAGCTATGTTATATGTCGATTCAATACTTCCGGTTTGGCTTTCTGAATCGCGCGGTTCAGTTACTTAGTTCTCGCTTATGTTGTCAAAAAAAAATTACTAATTTTTAAATAATATTATAAAATTTTTATTTTTTAAAAAAAAAATTTAAAGGTAAAACTCCTCAACTTGTTTACTTAATGTAGAAACCCCTAAATTAAAAATTTACCGGTAGTAATGATAATTATGACCTGATAGGGTTTAATTCATTAAATAACGTTAGTTTGAGGGTTTTTTTATTAAATACTTAGTTTGAGGGTTTTTACCCAAAACAAACTTAGTTGAGGGGTTTTAACGTTAAAAATCCAATTAATAATACATGGACTTTGATGTCAAAAAAAAAAATTCCCTAAAATTAATATTTCCCTTAGCGTCCCTTAGCCCATTATTTCCACTACTTTTCATTCAATTATCCTCCCCTCTCTATTATAACTCTGTAAATCAATTCCCATAAACAGGAATGCCGTCGTCTCATCAATTATCCTCACCTCAATATTGTAATTTTCTTGTTCTCAAGGTTTCTCAATAACATCAACGTTTCTTATGTATACAACGTCAATGCTATTCGAAATAAGAAAAATCCAAATTCTAATTTTTGAAAAAATCATAGCAGATCTTGTCTTCGTGGATGTGATGCAATGCTCCTCAACAGCTACTTAACAACTGGATCAAAACTAGCAACAATACGGGATTAAAAAAACACAAGCTTGATCGAATGGTACTGCGGGCTTGGAAAAATTTTAAACACTCAGGTTTGAAACTACCAAATTTAGTTTTATCCGTTTGTGTGGGTATCTAATTCTCATTGCGAATAACCGAGTCCGTCTGGTACAATAGACAGGCCTTCAAGAAAGAATTAGTCATCTAAAGAGTCTAGGATATCTTGCTGGTATATTGGTGGATACAGGAGACATCTATCACATCCTTTGATTTTGTAAGCTTTGGAAGTTAGCTTTGATTTGTCAGTGGCAACTACCATTCTTGAAAGATGTTTTTAGCAATGTACATTGTGAAGACAGATCGGCGAAATTGGATTAACGATCAGTTTTTTAATGATTTATTCTTGGGTTCACTCCCTAGGGTGAACCTATAGGATTGTGTTATTTCATATTCGATATTTTTTTAAAAAAGAAACAAAATATTGTCAAATTATATTATCTTTTTAAAATTAAAAGATAAAAAGAAATAAATAAAAAATAGTAGTAATTACAAAAAAAAAATATTTTTAACATCATTAGCAAAAAATTAAACCCTAAATCCTAATCTCTAAACCCTAAATCCTAAACCTTAAACCCTTGGGTAAACCCTAAACTCTAGGATAAATCTTAAACTCTAGGATAAATCTTAAACTCTAAATCAAAATCAATAAACACTAAAACACTCAAGGGTTTAGGGTTTAGGATTTAGGGTTTAGAGTTTTAGGGTTTAATGTTTTTATTTAGAGTTTAGGATTTACCCAAGGGTTTAGAGTTTACTCAATGGTTTAGGGTTTACCCAAGGGTTTAGGTTTACACAAGGGTTTAGGGTTTAGGATTTATGGTTTAGGGTTTAGGATTTAGGGTTTAGTGTTTTGCTGACGACCTTAAAAATATTTTTTTAATTCTTTTTTCTGTAGCTGCTATTGTTTTTTCACTTTTTTTTTATTTTAAAAACATAATATAACTTGTTAATATTTTGTTTCCTTTTTTAAAAGATATAATTTGAAATAATGAAATCCTATTGGTTGGTGAACCTAGAGGTTCACCCTAGGAGGTGAACCCATGAATAACTCTTTTTTAATTACTGTTTAGTTTGTTATATTGAAAAATATATTTGAGATTGTTACTAAAAATTTATTTATTTTTTGGTTTGGTTTGCACCCACAAAAATGGTTCTTCGGTTCGCCGCCCCTGCCAACACTATCATCGATAATCATAATATATATGTGAATCCAAGTTACTCCTTTCACCTTGTTTGACAACTTCTCGTTATGCAGATTACTTTTTCCTTTTAGTTTTAAATAGTTAAAGTAAAAAAACACAGATATGCCAAGGCGGGATTCCATGCGAAGGCTCTCTATATTATATTATAAAAAATGTGTGAGCGTGAAAAAAAAGATCATTAGAAAATTGTAGCCTTTGCGACAGGCTTGACTGTGACTTCTTCATTGGCTGAAATAACAAAAAAAAAAAGCAACAAAAACAGAACATAAACAAAGACTTCTTCTCTAACTTACATCTCACCTTAAGTTTTCAAGTGTTTTTAGCTCCTTCCAATATAGCCAGATCTAACCATGGCAGACTGGTCGTTGCTTCCAAAAGACTTGCTGGAACTAATCAGTGGTCGTTCTCAGACATGTTTTGAGATTGTTCACTTCCGCTCCGTCTGTAGCTCGTGGCGATCAGCGATACCTCGGCCGAGCTATAGGCTCGGATTAGGCCTTAACAGCCTTCTACCTGTTTTCAATCACAAGCCTTGGTTCAAGCAGTGCATACTAAAAAGGATTGCAGTTTTCCTTTTCAGATTCCAGACTCCTTTTGGTACTGATTATCTGTTGATTGGAGTGAGCGAGGGAGAATCAGGTGAACAGGTATCGATGTGCCCTTTTCATGATGGTAGTTGGAGATATAAAGATGTGACAACTCTCAACACTCGTAGCTCTCAAATCATCTTCATGGGCTTTTCCTACAAGGTTTTTTTTTCTTTCTTTCGTCCCTCTAGATCACGAACTGAGAGTTATACAAATAGAGTTGCGTTTCTTCCTTTGGACGGTAAAGAATTTGCAGTAGTGGCTGTAGTGTTGGGGGATTTAATGATGTATAGAAGCTGTGACAAGGGCTGGACTAAACTCGAGGGTAGGTTTACAGCATATCGAGATATGGTTTCATTCAAAGGCAAATTTTATGTTGTTGATATGAGTGGGCAAGGGCATGTTTTTGTTATCGAACCCTCATTTGAAATTACTGAGATCCAAGCAGTCACATTGACTCGCGAGACTTATGATGAGAGACTGGTTGTGTCAGGTGATGAGCTCTTCCTGGTGCAGAGATTTACTCTAGGAATGGATTGTAATGAATATGAGCATTCATGGTTTAGATTGTTTAGGCTTGAAGAAGATGGCCAGAGGAGATGGGTTCGTATTAATGACATAAAGGACCGAGTGGTATTTCTTGGTTGTTACTGGAGTCTGTGCTGCTCGGCGAAAGAGCTTCCCGGTATGAAAGGAAACTCCGTTGTGTTCAAAGAACCGAACAACTGCCGTGAGAGTATCTTTGTGTTTGATTTAAAAACCATGAAGACCAGTAATGCTTTTACTGAATGCAGAGGCTATATGTTCGGCAAAAATCGAGAGCCTTTGTTGTCCTGCGGAATTCTGACGCACCGAATCCAGCAGACAGTTCTACATCATGAGACTCAACCGGTTAACCAAAGTAAACCAATGGTTTGGAGCAGGAAGAGGTGGTATTATAATTGTTTCTAAGTTAATGGATTTGTCCTTTCACTAATGGCCATGGGTTACTTTGTCTTCCTCTGTATTTATAGACATCAATGTATTTGGAATGGAGAATGAAAAAGAAAATTGCAGTAAATTGTTTCTTAAGATGTTGGGACCTATTAATTGGTATCAGAACAAATTTTCTTAGCTCTGAAGAAGAGCTTTGATTAGCATCAAAGCAAATTTTGGTTTTGATCCAGACCACATTTGTGGTATCAAAACCGTACTCTGCGTACCATGAATGAGAAGTGTAATGATATATAAAACAAATATTAAAATTTAGATAAATATCTTAAATATCCAATTAGTTATAAATAAGTTCTTCATTAATTTTCTCGTTCAAATAACAAGTATACTTTTCTATACGGTAAATTCGGTAATGCATATTGTTTACAAATGATGTTCGTTTACATGCTTGATTTAACATCTATATTATTAAAAGAGAAGTACCCTTTAAAAAATACCCCTAAATTTTCTAACTTATTTACACTTCCATGCCATTGAGAATTAAATTAAACTACCTATTTTAATGCTTGTCTTTTCCAGTTAAATTAATGAGTTTTTCTTAATCAAATTTAAATTTAATGTCATTAAATGAACCTACCTATTTTAATGCTTGTCCTTTCCAGTTAAATTAATGAGTTTTCCTTAATGAAATTTAAACTTAATGTCATTAAATGAACCTAAAAATACATCATATTTAACGTAGCTTATTACGGACGAGTACGGCCCAATAATGAATTTGAATTTTATTTTTACGAAAACGTGAATCACTTGACTTATGTAATATTTAAAATATATTAACTGCAATATAACAAATGCATATAACCTACCTATACTTTAGTTTGAAATGATCATGCTCAAGTTTTATATAGTCAACTTACATCATGCATCGATCGATGTACAATAGTCAAACCACCTATAGTTTTCGTTTTCTTTATAGGATGTATCAACCAACCAATCATCCCACTGATTTTCTAAGCTTTATAAAAAAACAAATCAATAAATACAAACTCAAAATCCAATATCTGCTATTAATCAAAACAGAATATCTTCAAAATCGTATCTTTAATGTAACTATTAAATATACAAACTGTAACCATAATTACACTAATTATAAGAATAGATTTGATTCCAACCAATTGATCTATTACTTCAGTAATTGACTTGCTTGCAGAATAGGAAACAATAAATTTAAAATTTATAAGAATATAAAGATATAGAGATTCCAACCAATTGCCTATATTTGCGTATGATTTTCGCATAATAAGCTTCAAATTGAACATTGAAAAAGATAGAGAGATTTTTTTTAATCTTTTACCGACACAGAACTTAAACAAAACGAAGAGTTATAGGTAATTTTTTTTTGTTACACTTCCCGGAAAAAACGGTTACAACATAGGCTTTCAAAATATGGTCTTTTATCAGCTGAGCGAAACTCTGCAGCTACTTAGTCAAGTTCTGCTACCGACTCTCTTTCAGTTGAGGTGGAATCAAACCCTTCTTTGGCTTAGGGTTATGCCCACCTCTACTTGTTAGTCTTGCTTTTTTCAATTTCTTTGGTCGAGGAGTAAACCTCACCCCAAACCGACACTCTTTCTAAAAACCCAAAAATCTGAACTACCCGATCCGAATCAGAACGCCCAGACATGCCTAGTGATTTGGGCTAAAGCGGCAACAACGTAAGTTCAACTGTTGAATAAGCCAAATGAAATATTCTGTGATCTTAGTTAGAATGTGTTGATTTCGCATTTATAATGGGCGGCAATATTGATGCAAGCCCACAGCTGAGAACGCAAAACATAGTTGTGAAGACTGAGGGTAGAGTTGACGTGTCACTCACATGGTCACCCTATGCTATGCTGGGGTAGTTGTTTTTTTTTTTTTTGTTTTTTTGCTAAAAGATTAACTTCTTTTTTCTTTTGTATCTTCTATCATTGATTTCCTTTGCGGAAATCGGTCAATTCTTACATCAACAAGGACGAACGGTCCCGATTAATACATAAATATGTTACATGTGCGAAAACATACATCAACTAGTATAAAATTTAATTTTCATACATGAACTTTCACAATTTAATTTTATCATACATTGACCTAATTTCCGTAAGTCAAACGTTGAGTTGTCGTTAACCGGTAATAGAAAATCGGCTAATTCATACATCAACATGAACCAATGGTACGGATGAATACATAAACACTTCACCTATGCAAAAACATACATCAACTAATACAAAATTTAAATTCAATACATGAACTTTTGAAATCTGGTTTTAACATACAATAAAGCTTAACATTTACCTAATTTCAACTAGTCAAATAATATCAAAGATAAATTGTCTGTCACGTGTTGATTAAGTAAGGTTTTTATTATATTATGTGGTAATTAAACTGTATTACGTGATAATTAAACTGTATTACGTGGTAATTGGATGAGAAAAATAAATCATGTAGGTCAAACGATTTCTTTCTTATGTAATTCATTAGTTAGCTTTTCTCTTTAATTTTTTTCTTCAACTTTTTCAACAAAAAAAAACACTAACAACGAAAAAAAAAACAAAATTGAACAGAGAGAAAAGAGTATGTTTTCGATAAGCTAAACATTCTCGTTTCTCTATGTTAATTCCTACCTACTACGGTTTAATTATTACATAATACAATAAAAACTTTACTTAATCAACACGTGACAAACAATTTATTTTCGCTATTGTTTGACTAGTGGAATTAGGTAAATCTATTTTAATAAATTTAAGTAAAAAATAAAACTAACATTATTTTTAACAGATTTATTATATCTTTTCTTTCCTTATTTTCGCTCAACTTAACTACTTTATTAATTGCATTTTCTCCAAATAATTTGACAGCATGTCTTGTAGAAATATAAAACATAACTTACCTATATTTAAGTATTTTATTATATGTTTTACATTCTTTTTCATACTTCTTAACTACTTCATTAATTATATTTGTCATAATAATTCAACAACGTTTATTTTACGTGTTAACCATAATAATTCCATATGTTTGAATGAATTTTCTCCATCCGCGACAAGAATTCAAACCAGTTAACAAATTTTTTTTTATTTCTTAACATAATCAGTTATATATGGATATCAGGTATACGGTTGGGTATGGATTGGTTCTTTCGGATATCGAGTTTTTTTTTAGGTTTTGAAATTATGCTTTGTTCGGGTATTATAAATTTTCAGGTAGGATTTGAATATGATCTTTCCGTTTTATGTGTAGGAACAAAACAATGAACAAAAAATTATATATTTAAAAATGTCATTAAATAATTTATAAAAAATTAACAACAAAATATCCTCACGGAAGCGTATGTCAAGCTTTAGTGTATGTTAAAACCATATTTCGAAAGTTCATGTATTGAATTTAAATTTTGTATTAGTTGATGTATGTTTTTTCACAGGTGAAGTGTTTATGTATTGATCCGAACCATTGGTCCCTGGTGATGTATGAATTAGCCGATTTTCTGTTATTGGTTAACGATAACTCAACGTTTACTAACGGAAATTATGTCAATGTATGGTAAAACCAAATTTTGAGAGTTCAAGTATGAAAATTGAATTTTGTATTAGTTGAAGAATGTTTTCGCACAGCTAACATGTTCATGTACTGATCGCGACCGTTGGCCTTTGTTGATGTTGGAATTGGCCGATTTCCCACTTCCTTTGTCTTGCTTAATTTGATCATCGACTTTATTCGACGTTATCGATTCACATGTCTTCCTCCGGCGTGACCCTAGTTGTGAACTAACCAGCACAAATAAGTACATTATGCTGGGGTAGTTATCAGAGAGAAAATGGAACTTTGTTAATATATATATATATATATTTATTTATTTATTTATACATATTTATTTATTTATTTTTTCTTTTTTGTAGACATTAAGATTTAATTTTGAAAGTAAAATTCTGAAATTTTCATATATAAAAGTTGAGAGACGTGGATCAGGTGATTTGACTCATTGTTCAATAATACATATACAGACAATACACTCAGACATGAATCCAGACACAGAATTGTGAGGTAGACAATCATATTTGTAATCTTTTCATAGTTTATAATTGGGGTTTTTGCAAATATGACTCAAAACTTGAAGTCAAACACAAAACTAACATTTTTTTTTTGGAATTTTGACTTGCCTCTTTCATCCCAAAAGTTCAGATTATTCACGAAAATGTCATCACTTATTTTATTTTTTTTGAAAACGCATATTTTACTCTATCACCCTCATCTTCCTCAATTATTCACAATATTGTCATTGCCATCAATACACCAACCACCATGAACAACCAATTTGAATCTCTTAATGCATCTAAAAATTGATTTACACTCTTTATTTCTCAATTCTTATGAACTAAAAACAACATCTCTTTCACTTTCTCTCCATATTCATCCAAAAAAACCCAAGATTTTGATTCTAATTTTTTTATGGTTCATAGAGAAATTGAAGCTTACGATTCTTGGTGGATCATTTTGGATGTTTGGAAAAGACTTATGTGTGCTAAAAAGTTATCTCACTGGTTGAAACAATGAAATCAACTTTTTTCCCAGATCTGTTCGTCCAGACGACTTACATGGAAGTCTTCTGGTCAATGCAGAGGTTAGTTTTGCAATTGACTTTTAAATGTGTTTTTATAGACGACTTACATGGAAGTCGTCTATCTTTGTTTTAAAAAAAAATTCTAGACGACTTCCATGTAAGTCGTCTAGGGTAAACGGGTTAGGTTTCAATTTGACCGGATTGTGTCAGAAATTTTGTTTTTCCTGGACGACTTACACGTAAGACGTCCAGTAGAAAATTAAAAAATCAATATTTTGTTATACCTAGACGACTTATATGGAAGTCGTCTCAGGTTAGTCCGTCCGACGACTTACATTGAAGTCGTTCATGATTTTATTTC
This sequence comes from Brassica napus, assembly GCF_020379485.1. NCBI lineage: Eukaryota > Viridiplantae > Streptophyta > Magnoliopsida > Brassicales > Brassicaceae > Brassica > Brassica napus. Next base: position 8,142,404 of record NC_063452.1, read on the forward strand.
GAGATTCTGGTCAAACCTTGCTTATCTTGGATGACTTCCATGTAAGTCGTCGGACGGACTACTTCCGTGTAAGTCGTCTGGAAAAGTTCAAATTTCTGACACAATCCGGTCAAATGCAAAATTAACCCGATTTTCTTAGACAAGTGGTCTCGAGTTTTTTTTTAACAAACAAAGATGGACGACTTCCATGTAAGTCGTCTAGGTTAAAAATCAATTGCAAAACTAAGCTAAATGGACGACTTCCTAGAAGTCTACCAGACGACTTCGTCGTCTACGTCAATGTTTAATAAACTTTCATTTTCTCTAAAACTATAAAGACTTTTTAATTTTTTTTTGTTAATTCATGTATATTAGTCAATATTGGGCTACTGAATGAAATTTATAACTTAATTGGTGATATTTATGAGGTTAGCAACATTCATGTTTAGTAAAGTTTCTAACTAATTGATAAGACTTTTGTGGAAGTCTTCTACGTTAGTTTTTGTAATTTGTTAAGTAACTTTAAGATATGTTTATTTAATTTTCAAAAGTGTTAAGTAACTTCAAGAATATCAAGTAACATGGTTTAATGTGTTTTTTCAGATCATAAGATATACTTTTTACTTTTGTATCTAATGAAAGTGTTCTAGCTTTGAACTTATGTAATGTTTTATCTTTTGTGAATTTGACTAAGTTTTCTTGAGAATTCTTCTCCCTTATTTGTAATAAATTTGATTAATTTTTTGTGTTATTGTATTTTGCTATTGAAGTTGTATCAATAACTTCAATTATGTCAAGTAATTTTTGCAAGATAATATTGTGGAAAATGAACATATTTACCAAACTTTTTCATTAATATCTTTTCAAATTTACAAAAAAAGTCACAACTAAAGAAGTACACATGCAAATCACAAAACATACCACAAACAAAACTATTAAAAATCATTCCTCTACAAAGACAAGTTTAGACTCCACTTGATATGGAAGAAGACCCCGTCAGAAGACTTCCTGGAAGTCGTCTGGAAGACTTCTTTGAAGTCGTCTGGAAGATTTCCTGGAAGTCGTCTGGAAGTCTTCCTGGAAGTTTTCTAGCGCATTATATTTTAGAAGACTTTTGAGAAGACTTCACATAGGTCTTCCAAAGTCTGATACAGATCTAAAAAACATGTATATCAAACCTAGATCTGAAAAACATGCATATCATATCAAAAAACGTTCAAATGACTTAAAAACAGAGAAAATAAGTGGAAAATTAGATAGACATACTTTTATAGAACACACAAAGTACATATCCAAGTGGAAGATGAGAACCATCTGATTAAAAACCTGCAACAAAAAGATAGATTAGTGAGAAAGACATGAGACAAAAATGAAAAATTCATATAAAGTTTAGTGTTTTCAAGCCAAAGAGATTGGAGTGGGTTTGGAGAGTTTTAGTTTGAGAAAAAGTTATGAACTTTATGCAACAGGAGGTTACCATATGAAGAAAAATCAGACATAAAAACTTACCAAAACGCTAAGATCTATTATGAAGGGGAGATATGGGAGAAGACTCCGTCAGAAGACTTCCTGGAAGTCGTCTGGAAGACTTCATGGAAGTCGTCTCGAAGCCTTCTAGCCCAGAAGTCTTCCACATCTGAAAAACCCGCATATCCAAATCCAGATCTGAAAAATCTGAATCTCCAAAAACGTTCAAAAGGCTTAAAAACAGAGAAAATGAGTGAAAGATTAGATAGATATACCTTTATAGAACACAAAAAAAAATACATATCTAAAATTAATAAATCTACCTTTAAATGAGAGGAAGATGAGTACCATATGATTAAAAACCTGCAAAAAATATAGATTAGTAATAAAAACATGAGACAAAACTGAAAAATTCATATAACGTTTTGTGTTTTCAAGTCAAAGAGATTTGAGTGGGTTTGGAGAGTTTTATTTTGGGAAAAAATAAGAAATTTATACAACAAGAAGTTACCAAATGAAAAAAAATCAGACAAAAAAATTTACCAAAACGCTCAGGTCTATTATGAAAGGGAGACTTCGTCAGAAGACTTCCATGAAGTCCAGACGACTTCCAGGAAGTCCAGACGACTTCCATGAAGTCCAGACGACTTCCATGAAGTCCAGACGACTTCCAGGAAGTCTAGACGACTGAAATAGAAGTCGTCTGGAAGACTTCATGGAAGTCGTCTAGTGCATTATATTTTAGACGACTAACATGTAAGTCGTCCCAAAAGTCTTACAGATATGAAAATCCTGCATATCAAATCCAGATCTGAAAAACCTGCATATCCAAAAACGTTCAAATGACTTAAAAACAGAGAAAATGAGTGAAAAATTAGATAAATCTACCTTTATAAAACACACAAAAATACATATCTAAAATTAATAGATCTACCTTTAAGTGAGTGGAAGATGAGTATCATTTGATTAAAAACCTGCAAAAAAAAGATAGATTAGTAAGAAAGACATGAGACAAAACTGAAAAATTCATATAAAATTTGGTGTTTTCAAGTCAAAGAGATTAGAGAGAGGTTGAAGAGTTTTAGAGTGATGAACATTACATTTTTGTTGCAGCCATTTGAGAGCAGGAGAGAGAATGTATAAATTTTTCTTTATATAGGGAGACAAAAAATCCAATTAGGTAAAATATTTTTGATTCAGACGACTTCCTAGTCGACTTACTTGAGTCGTCCAGAACACTTTAATATTTTTAGCGGGAAATTAAAATATTTTTAGTGGGAAACTAAAATAGAAAACTTCCTAGACGGGAAAATAATTATTTTAAAAATTTTAGGCGTAAATATTTGGACGACTTACATGTAAGTCATTTGTTTTAATTTCTTCACCAAACGACTGAAATGTAAGTAGTCTCGACCCTAAACATAACCCCTAAACTTAATTAACTAACTAAACACTTCATAAAATCAAATTAAACTTCGAAAGTGTTTACTATACACAAAAATAAACATGTATAGGTAAAAAATTAATTTTTCAAAAAAACATTCAAGCTTTCCAAAATCTAACAGTATACATACAATACTACAACATATGTTGCCAAACCCTAGACCAAAGAATACCTTGATTCACTACCTACACTCATCTATGTTGAAAACAATTCAGTTTTGTTATATTTTAATTTATATCACTTAAAACTGTTTATAATTACATGATTTTAATTTTTTGCTTATCAAAATATTTTTTTAAAAATTTATAAATTATTTTTAAGATCAGCTACACCAGAAGACTTACTTTGAAGTCGTCCAGACGACTTCCAACATCTCAGACGACTCAGACGACTTACTAGGGCTATATTCGTAAAAATGGCTTCTGTTTTTTTGTTTGGTCACAACGGGCTGGATTGATTAGAACTCCAATCAACAAATAACATATTATTTTTAATCAACACATAATGGAGCAAGGTTATTTCCAGAACATGACACCTCAGCTTTAAAAATGACTGAGAGATTGACATGTCATAAACTGAAAAAACTTGAATAACCAATCTGCTTATTTTGTTTGTACACGTCAATTCTTCTCCACTGAGTCTCTTTACTTCGCTTCTCTTTCTTGCCTATGCATCCTCACGAACCTTCTCTTCTCCATCCTCTTCTCCTTCGCGAGGTGGATACAGGTGATGAAAGAGACCACCGTTACGCTCCGCGAATCACCACCACGAGCACCACTGCATTTGGTCTGTTGTTGATGCGTCTCCGGGCATGAGAGAGAGAAAGGTGACGACGGAGACAAAGTGGAGACGGGTAATGATTGAGTCCACCGTCTGCTTATGTTGTTGCTCATAGGAGTTAGGATGAAGAAGTTATCCCACTTTCAAATCAGGTTATCCCAGTTTTCCTGTTTGGGAATATGACAACTTCCTCGTCATTCTAATCTAATCAGAATGAATCGCGATGTAAGAAGTTGTATTTGGATACATAAAGTAATAGAGAATCACCAGGAAGTTGAATGAATCTTATAGGAGTTAGGATGAAGAAGTTATCTCACTTTCAAATCAGGTGATCCTAGTTTTCTTGTTTGGAAATATGACAACCTCCTCGTCATTCTAATCAAACAAGAATGAATCGCGATGTAAAAAGTTGTATTTGGATACATAAAGTAGTGGAGAATCACCAGGAAGCTGAATAATTCTCATATGTGTTAGGACGAAGAAGTTATCCCACTTCCAAATCAGGTGATCTCAGTTTTTCTGTTTGGGAATATGACAACTTCCTCGTCATTCTATTCAAACCAGAATGAATCGCGATGTAACAAGTTGTATTTGAATACATAATGTAGTGGAGAATCACCAGGAAGTGAAATAAATTTCATATGAGTTAGGATGAAGAAGTTATCCCACTTTCAAATAAGGTGATCCCAGTTTTCCTGTTTGAGAATATAACAACTTCCTCGTTATTCTAATCAAACAAGGATGAATCACAATGTAAGAAGTTGTATTTTGATACATAAAGTAGTGGAGAATCACCAGGAAGTGGAATAAATCTCATAGGAGTTAGATTGAAGAAGGTATCCCACTTTCAAATCAGGTTATCCCAGTTTTCCTGTTTGGGAGTATGACAACTTCCTCTTCATTGTAATCAAACCAGAATGAATCGCGATGTAAGAAGCTGTATTTGGATAATTAAATTTGTGGAGAATCACCATGAAGTGGAATAAATCTCATAGGAGTTAGGATGAAGAAGTTATCCCACTTTCAAGTAAGGTGATCCCAGTTTTCCTGTTTGGAAATATATCAACTTCCTCGTCATTCTAATCAAACCAGGATGAATCACGATGTAAGAAGTTGTATTTTAATACATAAAGTACTGGAGAATCACCAGGAAGTGGAATAAATCTCATAGGAGTTAGGATGAAGAAGTTATCCCACTTTCAAATCAGGTGATCTCAGTTTTCCTGTTTGGGAATATGACAATTTCCTCGTCATTCTATTCAAACCAGAATGAATCGCGATGTAAGAAGCTGTATTTAGATACATAAAGTAGTGGAGAATCACCAGGAAGTTGAATAAATCTCATAGGCGTTTGGATGAAGAAGTTATCCCACTTTCAAACTAGTGAGAAATATATGAGCCAAAAACAATAAAATTTGGTGTTTATAAGTTCAAAGAGATTAGAGAGAGGTTGGAGAGTTTTAGAATGAGGAACATATCATTTTTGTTGCAGCCATTAGAGAGGAGGAGAGAGAATGAGTAAATTTTTCTTTATATATGGAGACAAAAAATTCCAATAAAGTTAAATATTTTCGATCAGAAAACTTGCTAGAGAACTTACTTGTAAGTCACCCAGAAAACTTCAAAATTTTTAGCGGGAAACTAAAATATTTTTAGCGGGAGTTAGAAGACTTTCAGAGAAGTCTTCTAATCGCTACTCTAAACATAACCCCTAAACTAAATTAACTAACTAAACACTTCATAAAATCAAATTAAACTTAAAAAGTGTTTACTATACACAGAAATAATCACATATAGGTAAAACTTTAGTTTTTCAAAAAAACATTTAAACTTTCCAAAATCTAACCCTAAGAATACATACAATACTACAACATATGTTGTTAAACCCTAGACAAAAGAATATCATGATTCACTACTTTCACTCATCTATGTTGAAAACAATTCAATTTTATTATATCTTAATTTATATCACTTAAAACTATTTATAGTTACATGATTTTGATTTTTCGCTTATCAGAATATTTTTTACAAAATTTATAAATTATTTTTAAGATCAACTATACCAGACGACTTCCGTAGACGTCGTCCAGAAGACTTAACATAATCCCAGAAGACTCAGAAGACTTAGCGGGAATATATTCGTAAAAATGAGTTCTGTTTTTTTGTTTGGTCACAAAGGGTTGACTGTAATTTCACAAAGTTTTTATGTTACTTTTGCGTTTGATTCAAGTTTGGGTATATTTTTGCAATCAAAATCAAGTTTTGAGTCATATTTGGTAAATCTCTTTTGTAATAATATAATTAGTCATAATTTTTTTGAGAGACTCGTTTATGATGTTCTGATATTTTTTCATTAAAAAAAGATGTGTTTTCTTACAAAGATTTGCAAATGTCCAAAAAGGAAATTTTCAAAGGAAATGTTGGAAACAAGGTTAGCGAATTATTCAGATTCACTTGATAAGTCATAGATGCTGATTGTTGGATTTGGCGTCGCCAAAATTCCACAAAGAAACGAAGATTCTACATTTTGGCTATACATATCGATACAGCCACTGCATTCGGATGCCTTACGGGTCCTTTGAGTTCTTAAGTCAAACACACGGATCCTATCAAAGACGCCACTAGGTTCAATGAACATAACGCAGTTTCTTATCATACCCGGCAGCTCATTTGCCGAATAGCAGAGATTCCAGTCATGCTCATACCCAAGAAACACTACTCGGTCCTCTAAGTCATCAATCGGAACCCATCTCTTGTTCTGGCCTTCCTCTTCGAGCCTAAACAATTTGAACCATGTATGCATATATTCATGACCATAAGCCCCTGGCGTGAATCTCTGCACAAGCAAGAGCTCTTCTCCTGAGATAACCAATCTCTCGTCAAAAGACTCATGAGACTGTGTGACTGAGAGGATCTCAGTAACTAGCTTGGAGGGGTCGATAACGAAGACATGTCCCCGTCCACTCATATCAACAACATAAACCTCTCCTTTAAATAAGACCATATCTCGATATGATTTAAACCGACCCTCCATTTTAATCCATACCTTGTCACAACTTCTATACATCATTAAATCACCAAAGACTCCAGCTACTATTGCAAATTCCCTATCATCTTTGCTATCCAATGGAAGAAATGCAACTCGTATAGCATAACTCTGACGTCGTGTTCTAGAACGTCTCGTTGTTATAGCGTAAAACCTTATCTATATAAAAGATTGTCTATAACAATGAGAATCATCTTATAACCAATCAAATTACCAATAATGACACAGAACTATTCTTTCAGAAAAAATAATGATAAAGATAAAAACAGAACCGACCTTGTAGTAGTGACCCAAGGGGATGATCTGGCAGCTAAGGGTGTTTAGAATAATCCCAGATTTACTTGCCAATCCATAATCTGTAAAAGGAGACAGCAACTTCTGTTTACCAGATTTCCTCTCGCTCGTGCCTACCAGCATATAATCAATACCAAAGGGAGTCTGGAATCTCAAAAGGAAAACTGGAATCTTTTCAAGCATGCACTGTGTATCGACTTCAAACCGAGGGTCATGGTTGAAAGCAGGAAGAAGGCAACTAACGCCTAAGCCAAGCTTATAGCTGGGAAGAGATATGGCCGATCGCCACGAGCTGCAGACAGAGCGGAAGTGAACAATCTCAAAACATGTCTCAAAACAACCATTGATTCGTTCCAACAAGTCTTTGTGAAGCAGCGACCAGTCTGCCATGGTTAGATCCGCAGTATGGAAAGAGTTCTACTTTAAAGAATTGAAGGTCTTTTGATTATGTTTTCAGCCTTAATCCTTAAATCTATAATTTTATTTGAAAACTGAATTTGATTATTTGTCATGTTCACTGTGATTCTAGATAATTTTGTTTATTTGTCATATTTGAATATTTTTCACTAGAAGTTTTGTCCGTACATGCGAGCATAGTTATCTAATAAATATTAGAGTCGGCCCAGGCTACGTCCGTATTTTTTATTTAAATATTAATTATAATCATATATTTATGTTATTTTGATATATAAATATATATAAATAGAAGTAGCTAGATAATTATAAAATTATTTTTAATTATTTATTGTTTTCTTTCTTATGAATTTCAATTAACCCAATTTCTTACAATAAAATTTTCCGTTGGTTTATTTATTGAATGAAACTTGTGTAGCTTAAAATTATGCATGCATTTAAGCTGAATCGAATTTAAACTAAAAAGTAAATCTGGTTATGTTATGTCGTTTTTCTTTGAAACAAAAGACTCAAAAGAAAAGACCCAATGGGAATAGAACGCATTGCTTCCTGTCTATTTCCCTTTTAAGTTTAAAATGTGTATCTCATATCTCACCAACACGCATGTCTCTACGTGTGTATGGCACTTCCATTCATGTTAATTCCCAATAACTAATTAAAAAATGAAATAAAAACCTTTGATTGCATCCCTTATCATCTTATGATTCGTTCGGAGCAATCTTTGCTTTGATGATATCTATATTTCTTTGGACAAAAAAAACTATATTTCTCTCTTGATCGAGTCATAGTGGAATTGAGAAACCGATCTGATTTACTCGCCACTGCTTAAACTGTGGAATATTTTTATTAATTGGCTCGATTTTCTTTTTTAACCTCTTCAGTGTTGTTGCTCATCATCCTCTTCCCTTTGCCTCTTCTTACTCTGCAAAACCCATCGCCAATAATTTTAAACTCTTGAATGTTATTGAGTTACCGGAGGTGGCGGCGAAATGAACCGTCACCGTTGATATCGCCTCCAACCAAGGCGAAGTCAGTAGCATCCAGAAACTCACGGTATGCTCCTTCTTTTCCTTCTCGTTTCAAAAGTTTCAGTCTTTACATATGTTTTCATTATAGTGACTATCTCTCTGTATTTGGGTTATATCACGGTGTGAATAAAAAACCCACTAAACCATAAACAATTATGAAACGCAGCAGCCACATCAAAAGTTAATGGATGAGTTTTAGGCAAAGAAGACAGGTGTCACACTCACAATCAACGACTTTATGACGTGGCGCAACAGGAGGGAGGCAAATATTTTTTTTTATATATAAATTTATTAATAAATATATTATTAGTTTAAAGATCAAAAAAATAAATAAAACAATAAATTTATACTATTTTATGAATCTTTCAATTTCTTAATTTTTACTGATTTAAAAATATTATTTTGGATAACAACACTAATATCTTGTAAATATGTTTTTATCTTGAACAAATTTTTATTATATTAATTTATAAACAATGATATAATTAAATAAACAAATATATAATTGTTAATATAAAGTGATGTTATTAAACCAAATTCTAGGAATTAGCATAACCTACAAAATCTCAAAATAAATCAAAAGCAAAAGAATGTTAAACTAAATTCAGCATTACATATTATATTAGTCAAAGTAAATAAGAATATTGATATATGAATAATTATTTTGTGAAATACTTTCTATAATAATTGAATAAACACTCAAGCAGAACAACTATGTTGACAAACAAAAAAATTAATATGTAATGTATATTTGAGGAAATTTTAATTTAAACAAAGTTATAATTCTTTAAAACTCTTGAAACATTAAAATTAAATAAAGTAAATTTTAAATTTTCATAAATATAAGGTACTTGTTGTAAAAACCATATTTTGAAAATATTGTTTTTTGAAAATTATTCTTACAACTGGATGATAACAATAAATATTTAATAAAAATAAAAACAAAGAAATATTAAATTTTTAGCTTAAATAACAAATACAAGTTATTCTTGCAACTGAATGATAAGAATAAAAATGAAAATATCACAAAAATCATGTTAACAAACAAATATATATCAAATATATTGTTATTGTTTATATACTTCTTTTTAGTATTTTAATACTAAAATAAATTTAATAATTTTTAAAAATATGCCATGACATATTATGTTTACAAACAAATATCAATCAATTTTTTTTTATTTTGTATAAAACTATTTATAATATTTTAGTATAATGATAAATCTAATTATGATATGTGTATATATATATATAATACTAATTATAAAAATAAATAAAAAAGAAATAAAGATGTAGATAAACACAAAATAAATACATGGAATTATCTTCTTCTTCTTTCAAAAACGTTTTCCATTTTTTTTTAGATATTTTATAATATTAGTTTGTAATTGAATTATATAATTTATCTATTAGATATTAAAACTTTAATTAGTCAAATTAAAATTAAAATTGTGTTGTGAATGAAGAGGGGAACTTTTGTGTATTATTAGGTCGACCAACTGGTCTTTATATACATATGGTAATGACGGTCTAAGTACTGGATCGACATGAGATCGTACTTATCCTTAACTAGATAATGACTAGCAATACGTAAGATAAACATCAACTCTAATGTAGATAAACACAAGAGTAGATAGGCGCCAGTATGATCCTGCGGATGGGCTTGGCCCGTCCTGCTACACGGGCTGATAAATGGGTCGATCACTAAATGGTTTATAACACTCCCCCTTGATCGACACATCCGGTCAAGGTTCATTCATGCTTTGGATGTTGCCTCATTAAAACCTCTCTTGACAAACCCAAAACCCAATGTGGTAAAAGGGAAAACAAGACAGGAAAAAGAGTACAACACATGAACTCCCCCTGATGAATGCATCACCGAAGATCCTTCAGTCGACGCATGCCTATCTTCCATATGAGCTTCTTGAACGTTGAGGTTGGTAGTGACTTGGTGAAGAGGTCGGCTGAATTCTAACTCGAACGGACTTGCAATACTTGGACCTCTCCTGCCTTCTGAAGCTCGTGTGTAAAGAAGAACTTAGGAAGAATATGTTTCGTCCTATCTCCTTTAATGTATCCATCCTTAAGTTGTGCGATGCATGCTGTGTTATCCTCGTATAGGATGGTCGGTGGATCATTTCCTTTGATCATACCACAAGTGGTACGAATATGCTATGTCATGGATCTCATCCATACACTCTCAAGGCTGGCTTCATGCATGGCTAATATTTCTGCGTGGTTAGAGGATGTGGCTGCCATGGTCTGCTTCATGGACCGCCAGGATATAGCTGTCCCACCGTGTGTAAAAACATAACCAGTCTGAGATCTAGCATAATGTGGATCAGAGAGATAACCTGCATCAGCAAAACCAACTAAATCTTCCTTAGATTTGTTAGTAAACATAAGACCCAAGTCTTTCGTTCCTTGTAGGTAACGAAGTATATGTTTAATCCCGTTCCAGTGCCTTTGGGTCGGACATGAGCTGAACCTAGAAAGTAAGTTCACAGCAAAGCTGATGTCTGGTCGTGTGTGGCCAGCTAAATATATCAGAGCTCCTATGGCACTGAGATAAGGCACTTCGGGACCAAGGACTTCCTCATTTTTCTTCTTCGGACCAAATGGGTCAGTGTCCGGACCAAGACTTCTCACGACCATGGGGCTAGTCAATGGGTGAGACTGGTCCATATTAAATCTTTTGAGTACTTCTTTTGTATATGCCTTTTGATGCACAAGAATTCCATCTTTCATATACTCAAGTTGCAATCCCAAACAAAACTTTGTTTTTCCAAGATCTTTCATCTCGAATTCTTTCTTGAGATATTCAACAGTTTGAGAAATTTCTCCAGAGGTTCCTAGGATATTTAAATCATCTACATATACTGCAATGATTATAAAACCCTTATTGAACTTCTTTATGAATATGCATGGGCAGATCTGGTCGTTTTTGTATCCTTCTTTCAGGAGATATTCGGACAGTCTATTGTACCACATTCGACCTGATTGCTTTAATCCATAAAGAGACTTGTTCAATCTGATACAATGTTGTTCTCGAGAACTCTCTTTGTTTTTCAATTCAATACCATCTGGAATTTTCATGTATATCTCATTATCCAGTGGACCATATAAGTAGGCAGTTACAACATCCATTAACCGCATATCAAGACCTTCTCTTACAGCCAGACTTATTAGAAATCTTAAGGTCGTAGCATCCACCACAGGGGAATAAGTTTCCTCATAATCTATTTCTGGTCTTTGTGAGAATCCTTGTGCAACAAGTCGTGCTTTATATCTCACAACTTCTCCTTTCTCATTTTTTTTCTCACAAAAACCCATTTGTATCCCACTGGTTTTATGTTGTGAGGTGTCCGGATGATCTGTCCAAACACTCCTCTCTTTTTCAGTGATTCTAACTCCACATTAATGGCTTCTTTCCATTTCAACCAATCTGGTTGTTGCATACATTCTAGTATAGATGTGGGTTCTAGATCCTTATTATCCATCAATTCGACTGCTACATTATAAGCAAATATATCACTCATGTCGACATGTTTCCTGTTCCATTTCCTTCCAGACATGACATAATTTATTGAGATCTCATTATTGTCAGGAACTTCATTACCTTGATTCTTAGCGTCCCAAGTATCTTTGGTGGTACATGAGTTTCCTTTTCCATGTCTAGAGTTTCCACTTTGTCGGATTTCTTTGCACTCTTTCTTTTCCGAACTTCTTTGTCTTTGGAACCTACTGGTCTACCACGTTTCAATTGTGGTTTAGACGTAGTAGCACCCTGATTATGTCCATCACGGACATCAAGTCTTATTGGTGCATTTGCAGCTGGTATGTATGACTTGGTTACTCTATTTGGGTCAGCAAAGATATCTGGCAATCTATTAACTAGCTCTTGAAGATGTATAATCTTCCGGACTTCTAGATCACAATCTCTAGTCCGAGGATCATGCCATGTTAAGGATGTTTAATTCCATTTTATATCATGTACCAGCTTACCATAATCTCCCCCTAATGCTGGATACTGGGATTCATCAAAATGACAATCCGCGAACCTGGCCTTAAACAAATCACCTGTTGTTGGCTCTAGGTACTTAATAATAGAAGGGAATCGTATCCAACATATACTCCCATCCTCCTCTGAGGTCCCATCTTTGTTCTCTGTGGTGGTGCTATAGGCACTTGGACGGCACATCCAAAAACTCTTAGATGGGATATATCTGGCTCATGACCCGTTAGTAGTTGGGATGGCGAGTATTTGTGCTCACTAGATGGCCTGATGCGAATTAGCTCAGCTGCATGTAGTACTGCATGTCCCCAAGCTGATACTGGGAGTTTGGTATTCATTAAGAGTGGCCGGGCAATCAGCTGGATCCGTTTTATAAAGGATTCAGCCAGGCCATTCTGAGTATGGACATGTGCTACAGAATGCTCCACACTTACCCCCATGGACATACAATAGTCATTAAAAGCTTGGGAAGTGAATTCACTTGCATTGTCTAGACGTATAGTCTTTAATGGAAAATCTGGAAAATGTGCTCTCAGTCTTATTATCTGAGCCAGCAATCTTGCAAGTGCTAGATTACGAGTTGATAGGAACAAACATGTGACCATCTTGTGGATGCATCAATCAGGACCATAAAATATCTAAATGTCCCACAGGGTGGGTGTATTGGTCCACAAATATCAACTTGTATTCTTTCTAGGAAATTTGTCACTTCCTTATTCACTTTGGTACGTGATGGCTTAGTAATTAGTTTCCCTTGTGAGCATGCTTCACATGTGATATTCTTAGGGATAACTCTTTTTGTTTTCAAACTGTGACCATTTGAATTTGATATGAGTTTTCGCATCATGTTCGAACCGGGGTGTCCCAGCCGATTGTGCCAAAGAGTGAACTCTTCTTTGAATTCTTTATTCAAGACGGCATTAGCCTCAACAAGACTGGTCTGGGCATAATAAAGACCAGTCCCACACGCAGGTATAGTCTCAAAGACTTTCTTATTGCCTTGGGTGATTTTATAAATCTGTAGGAATTCTTTACTTCCTTCACCCATTGTTTCGATGTGGAAACCATTCAGTCTTATGTCTTTAAAGCTCAATAGACTTCTGTTTGAGCTAGGTGAGTACAAAGCATCTTCAATCTCAAGATGTGTACCTTTTGGCAATAAGATATTGGCGTGGCCATAGCCTTCAATTAAGCTAGCCGTGCCAGCTATAGTGGTGATGTTAGCTACCTTATGTGTGAGATGTATGAAAAATCGTTTGTCTCTCAAAATGGTGTGGCTGGTGCCACTGTCCACCACGATTGTATCCATTCCACTTTTCATTCTTCAAAAACAATAATCATAAAGTTAATGAACAATAATAAAATTTTCAGAGATGGTATCTTTAATGATCTAATTCTTAGGCATATGAGAAATGAAAAAAAAAATTATTCATTCATAAGGATAAAGTTAAATCCAAAGCCAAACACTGATAAACAATCTTAAAGAACACCAAATCCAGGGGAAAACAATAAAAAAAACGATATGGAATTTTAATTCCTTATTTCAGTATGTCTGAAGTTTCAAACTCCATGTGATCAACTTTGTCTGACTCGTGCTGGTGATCCTGGACGTCTTCCAAGTCATCATCATCATCACCATCATATCCCGGGTCTCGAACCATGTTAGCTTCCGGGTTTCTTTTTAAGCTCTCCATGTAAAGCTCACACAAATGCTTAGGAGTTCGGCAATTCTTTGCCCAATGATTACCCATACCACATCTGTGGCATCGATCAGCTTTGATCTGTGGTTTAAAAGACACACTACGGCCTCGGCCACGACCACGGCTAAAGCCGGGTGTGGTACCGCGACCACGTCCTCGCCCGTGTGCTTTAAAAGAACCACGACCTCGTCCTTGACTTCTTCCACGGTTTGGACCGGGATGGTCATTGTGTTGGACAAGGTTACTCTCTTTCTTTGGCTCTATAGCCAGCTTAGAGATGTCGGGTAATGGAGCTGTACCAGGAGGTCTCATCTCACTGTTTTTCAATAACAGTTTGTTGTTAGCTTCAGCCAACAAGAGACATTCTATCAACTCAGTATATGTGGCGAAATTCCTCTCTCTGTACTGCTGTTGCAATACCATGTTGGTTTGAGGAAACGTGGAGAGAGTTTTATTAAGCATCTCTTCCTCTGTTACTTTTTCACCACATAACTTTAACAAGGACACAATTCTGAACAGGACTGAGTTGTACTCGTCTACTGATTTGTAGTCCAAGAACCTTATGTGTTTCCAATCATATTGAGCCTTTTGAAGCAACACCGTTTTTTGGTGGTCATATCTTCACTGTAAAGCGATCCAAAGGTCATATGGATATTCCATGGTCATGTACTGAGTTTTCAAGTTCTCTTGGAGATGGTGGCGTATCATGTAGATAGCTCTATACTTGTCTTTGTCACTGGAATTGTTGTCTTTGGTGATTGTGTCACCAAGATCTTTTGATCGCAGCATGATCTTTGCATCAAGCGCCAATTCCAGGTAGTTGTCACCATTGCTTTTCAAAGCACTGAAATCAAGATTCGCAATCTTTGACATCTGAAAAATATTTGTAGTTTATCCCCATTAGTAAGAAAATAATCGGATCATTCACATACTCTTTCAGTCGGATACAAGCAATGCAAGTAAATAAAAATATATTTTTTTCAATGATCCAAACGATTTCATGTATATGCAGGAAGGTAAAGTTAAACCTATACATCTAGGATAAAATTAAATCCATTGCATGAAATCTGATCAGTTTTATCAATTTTCGACATGAAAGTAAACTAATCAGTATGAATGATCTATCCTAATCAGATGATTTCATGTGATATGCAGGAAGGTAAAGTTAAACCTATACAAAATCGAGATAAAGTTAAATCCATGCATGAAATCAGATTAGTATACATTTTCAAAAAAAAATGCAATCATTTCTTACTTTTATTTGTTTTCGATATTTATCAGATTAAATATAATGATTTCATAATGCTAGTATATCAGTAATAATCCGAAATTTATTTATTTTCAGATAAATACTAGCAATTCCTATTCCTAGTAGGATTAGGAAAAAAAATAAATCGATATTTTTCTGATAAATGCTGAAAATCCTATTTTTTTTTAAGATAAAGATATAAGGTTTTTAAAAAAATAGGAAAATCGAATTAAAATATATAATATATTGTTTTCAGACGGATTTATAAAAAACAATCGGATTTATCTTTAAAATTTCAGATTTATTTATAAGAAAAATCGGATTTATCTTAAAAATATTAAAAAAAAAAATTCAAATTTGAAACAGGTTCTAGTCGATTTCAACATATCAGAGAAAGACTTTAAACATTCAAGAACAAGTTTCTAATGCAAGCAAACAATCAGATTAAGTTGATGCAGCAGTCGGATATGTAAAAAAATTGGTGTAATTGTCAACCTAAAAGGTTCTAGCAATTAACTCACATCAGGAAGATTAAAAAAAAATCAAACAAGCTTAAACAGGGTGAAACAAGACGAGATTTAAGTTTTGAAAATAGATTAGAGTTTTAGATTTTATTCTGCAAAGACATACGGCTAGATGTAGCTGTATGTATGGGGCTGAGGGTTTAAATCATTTTTGGTTTTGTTTTGAGTTTTCTGAAGATACCTGAACCTTTTGTGATGAGTTGAACGGTCTGTGAGGAGAGAGAGCTGCTGCTGGTTGCTGACAGAGAGGAAAGGAGGTGACTGGAAGAGCTTTAGGAGTCGCCGAAAAATAGCAAGAGATCGTTTGGTTTCTGATTTATGGGTGGTGGATTTTTGAAAGGGTTTAGAGACAAGTTCGTGCTGATAACGTGTTGTGAATGAAGAGGGGAACTTGTGTGTATTATTAGGTCGACCAATTGGTCTTTATATACATATGGTAATGACGGTCTAAGTACTGGATCGACATGAGATCGTACTTATCCTTAACTAGATAATGACTAGCAATACGTAAGATAAACACCAACTATAATGTAGATAAACACAAGAGTAGATAGGCGCCAGTATGATCCTGCGGATGGGCTTGGCCCGTCTTGCTACACGGGCTGATAAATGGGTCGATCACTAAATGGTTTATAACAAATTGTTTAATGACTAAGCCTAAAATCATGGAGAACATGGCAAATAAGTAAATTCACTTCTCAAATAATAGTATAGATTGATTAGTCATCAATTTAAATTTATACAATTATTTTAATTTTATAGAATAGATAGAAATAAGAATTATGACAGAATTTCATACTATTATTTGAATTTTGTTTATTTGTCACTTTCTTTGATTTTAAAATTTATACTATTAACTGAATTTTATAAAATAAGTAAAAATAAGGATTATGATAGAATTCTAGATATTTTTCTCCATTGTTTTAGATAATTTTGTTTATTTATCATGTTTTATGATTTTAACTCATGAACATCAAATTAAATTTATACAATTATTAGAATTTTATAAAACAAATAGAAATAAGAATTATGATAGAATTCTAAATATTTTGCTTGAACCAATCTTTAAAATCATATTTGTTATATGATATATAGCGTAATATGCATCAATTAATTTGTAAGAGCTTTTAATTAGTGAAAACTTTATCATATGTAAATACTATATAGTGTTCATAATTTAATTATTATTGATCAAAGCTTTAAGATTATCATAATTCTCTAACAAATAATACCAATAACTAAGTTCGCATTGTATGTGCTGTTAGGTTAATTTCATATATTATAAGTATAACACGTATTGTATCCTTAGTACATGTATAAATAATTAAATAAGTAGAAGTAAGAATTAGAACATAATTATAAAAATATATCTTCAAAATTATTTTATTTATTATATTATATTAAATATTATGTTTGAGGAAGTTTAAATAATATTTTAAATAGTTAATTTAAAGTTTGTTATATTAAACTACTATTATATATTCAGCTTACAAGATTTTCATATTTTGAAAACATAAATATTTAGTAATAAAAAACAAAATTATCTATATCTCGAAGTTTACAAATTTTTCGTATTTTGAAAACATAAATATGTAGTTATAAAAAAATGAAATTATCTATATCTCGAAGTTTCTTCAAATTATATGAATTCATAGATAAATTTTGACTAGAACCCTAACTTAATAATTAATATTTGGTAAAATTTTACAATAAATTTACATTATACATCCAGGTAATATAATAGAATTTTTTAACCTTACTATTTTCTGAATTTGACATAAATATTGTATACAACTCATATTTAGTGGTTTTTCTTTTAATTTTTTACTTTTTCATAATTATGTAATAAATTTTATGTTATTATTCATTTTTAACCAATTAAAAGTTTCGTATAGTTTTTTTATGTCTAATAAATTTAATTTGTTAAAATTATAATAAATTTTAAATACATACAATATTAATTTACCACGAAAAACATTTAAATTGTATCATTCCGCGATGTCGCGGGAAATCATCTAGTAAAATAATCAAGGAAAGATTAATATTATATATCACAAGACTATCGCAAAGACTACAAAATATAATACTGTATGTTGAAAGCCTTCTGCTTTCCTCCTATATTTATTTAAAAAGTAAAATAAAGCAAAAGCAAGGATTGTTAAAAAAAGAGAAGTCATTCTAATCACTTTATAAATCTAGATGTTTGTTGATGGGTTGGGCATGGTCCAAGACAGTAGAGATTAAAACAAAACCCCGGTAAATCGGTGACCCGGATCAACTTTAAAATTCGGTTGTAAAACATTAACCTATAATTAATGTGTTTTTAGTTGTTATTAAAATTTAATATTTCATAGTCAATGTTTGACTATTAATATTTCATTGATTTTCTATTTAATTCTATTTACTTAAGAAAGAATGTAAACAAATATATTTTTGGATTTTATATATTATTTTTATTTTGACATATTTATAAAATCTGAGACTTTTGTTGTAAAAATAAACAAATACGATAACTTGAACAATCAATCGTTTAGTTTTTATCAATTTCAAAATTTACATAATATTCACTTGTTTACTGTATATATAGTTAGATTTCTGTATATATAGTTAGATTTCAGAACCAGAAGAATGACCAGCTTTTGCAAGTTATTTAGAAGATATTAAAGTCCTGAAAGAAAGCTTTTTCCGATCAGAGATTGTCCATGTCCTAAGAACGCAAAATACAAAGGCGGATAGCCTACCATGTAATGCCAGGAAGCAGCCGTCTTTCGTCGTTCACATGGATCAACATATTCTAGTTTGGTTAACAGAGTCTGTATGAGTCTGTTTATGCTGATGACAAAAAAAAAAAGTTAGATTTCTGTTTATTGTCTATTTTCTAGTTAATAAAAGAGAAAAGAGAATATATTATATGTAGAATTACTTTTTAAGTATGTATAATGTAAATATTTGATTATATATATTTAATTTTTGAAAAATAGAAAACCTGGTTGAACCGGTCCAACCAGTGAACAGCTATACCGAATTGGTGTTGGTCCGGTTTCAAAATATATATTTTTTTACTAAACTATCATTTCTGTCTTCCAATAGCAATAGAAAATTCATCTCATCTATATCTTTGAATTATACCAAAGATAATTGCTAGCCTCGCAAAAATTCTTAGGATGGTGAAGGAGCAAAATGATATTTGTTGTAGAAAAGCACCATTCTGGCCTAATGACATGTGATGATTGACATGTTTACTCCTAGGGTGAACCTTTAAATTCAGCTCTTTTCTTATTACCAATCAAAATACCACATAGATTAATAATAAAATAGATTAATTTTATTTTAAAAAAATCTGAAATAATTGAAAAAGAATAATAACGTCAATTTTAATGATGCTAACGCCACTAACTAAACCCTAAACTTTAAATCTAAACTCCAAATCCAAACCTAAATCCTAAACCCTAAACCCAAACCCTATATCCTAAACCCAAATCCTAAACCCTAAACCCAAACCGTAAACCATAAACTCAAACTCTATATCCTAAACTCAAATCATAGACTCTAAACTCAAACCATATATCCAAACATAATCCCTACACCCTAAACCCAAATCGTAAACCCTGAACCTAAATCCTATATCCTAAAGGTTTGGGTTAATGTTGATGTTGTTTGTTTAGGGTTTAAGATTTGAGTTTAGAGTCTAGGTTTGGGTTTAGGATCTATGGTTTGAGTTTAAAGTCTAAGGTTTGAGTTTAGAGTTTACGGTTTGGGTTTAAGATATAGGGTTTGGGTTTAGGGTTAGAGTTTGGGTTTAGAATTTAGGGTTTAGGGTTTAGATTTAAGGTTTAGGGTTTAAAATTTAAGATTTAAGGTTTAGTTAGTGGCGTTAGCGTTATTAAAATGAGCGTCATTATTATTTTTCAATTATTTTAGATTTTTCTTTTAAAAAAATAATATATTTTATTATTAATCTATGTGGCATTTTGATTGGTAATAAAAGGGCAGGTGAATTTAAAAGTTCACCTTAGTGTGAACCTAAGTTTTGTTCTCGAAAGAACCGGTTCTATGGATTGGAATTTGAAAACCAAATTCCTTGCAACAAACACAAACAACCAAAACACTAAGATGACGCATTACAGAAGCTGTTTGATTCTTTATTTTCACCGAGCATGCCCATGCCCATGCCTCTGCATACGGTAGAAGCCTGAGTGGTATTTCTGGTACCTAAGTCAAACACAAGGATTCTATCAAGGATGGTATTTGGTTGGATGAACATAACGCAGTTCCCCTTCACACCAGGAACCTCCTTTGCCAAATAACAAAAATTCCAGTTAACCCCAAGAAACACTACTCGTTCCACTAAGTCACTAACCCGAACCCATCTCCTCTGGTTTTCCTCTTCGAGCCTAAAAATTCTGAACCACGTACGCACATGTTCATCATGATCTTCCCCTGGTGAAAATCGCTGCACCAGCAAGACTTCATCATCTCCTGACACAACCAGTGCCTCCCAATAACATTCGTGGGCCTGCGTGACTGAGTGGATCTCGCTAACTTCTAATGACGGTTCGATAACAAAGACACGCCCCCTTCCACTCTTATCAACAACATAAAACCTGCCTTTGAATGAAACCATTGTCTTGATATGGGCTCTGTTCGTTTGTACATCTGGAATATGTATTCAGATGGTTTATCTAGATGTCTTATCCAGATGCTCCATCTGGGTGTTGTTCGTTTTTTCATTTCGTCCATGCATCTAGATGAATCATCTGAATGCAACTATGTTGGTTTGCTTTTCATTTTTTAAGTTCCATCTACATCCAGGTGGACTTGTTAATAAAATGATTAAAATATAATTTTTTACGTTTCGGCGGAAAAATAGCATTTTTACGGTTTTTGAGGAAAAATGTGTTTTTGGCGAAAAAGTGCATTTTTGGCGAAAAAGTGCATTTTTGTGGTTTTGGCAGAAAAATATGTTTTTATGGGTTTGGCGGAAAAATACGTTTTTGCGGTTTGGACGGGAAAAGTGTGTTTTGCGGTTTTGGCGGAAAAAGTATTTTTGACGGGAAAAGTTTTTTTCCACGATTTTGGTGGGAAAAGTTTTTTCGCGATTTTGGCGGGAAAAGCATTTTTGCGGTTTCGACGGGAAAATAATTTTTTCTGGTTTTGGGTGGGAAAATACATTTTTCCGATTTTGGCGGGAAAATTCGTTTTTCCGGTTTTGGTGAGAAAATGCGTTTTCCGGTTTTGGCGGAAAAATTTTGTTTTCCAGTTTTTGCGGGAAAATTGTGTTTTCCAGTTTTGGCGGGAAAATGCGTTTTTCCAGTTTTGGCGGAAAAATTATGTTTTCCGGTTTTGGCGAGAAAATTGTGTTTTTCCGGTTTTGGCGAGGAAATGCTTTTTGTGGTTTTGGCCGAAAAATGCTTTTTGGAGTTTGGCGGGAAAATGTGTATTTTGGTTTTTGATGGGAAAATGCGTTTTTTTTGTTTTGGCGGGAAAATGCGTTTTTCCGGTTTTGGCCAAAAAGTGTGGTTTTACCGGTTTTACCGAAAAGTGTGTTCTTATGGAAAATGCGTTTTACGTTTTTTGAGGAAAAACGCATTTTGCGGTTTTGGCGGAAAATTGTGTGTTTTCAGTTTTTGCGGAAAAATGTATTTTTTCGGTTCTGGCGAAAAAAATTATTTGCAAAAAAATAGAATTTCCGGTTTGAAAATAATATTTTGATTTTAAAAGGTTATTTTTGTCATTTATCATTTTGGACTGAACTAGATGCATCTGCATCAGATGCACCATCAAGACTCACCTTCATTTGGATGAGAATTTGAGTTGAGTTTTTAAAAATTCAGTTGGTTGATCCATCTGGATGTAGCATTATAATGCACAAAAAGAACATCGATTTGCAAATTCACCCAGATGATTCGTCTGGGTGAGCAAACGAACAGGGTCATGATCTAAACTGACCCTCGATTTTAATCCACCTCTCTTCACGGCTTCTATACATCATTAAAGTATCAACACTCCGGCTACCAATGTGAAATCTCCACCATCTTCACTATCAAGTGGAAGAAACGCAACTTTTTCTAAAAAATTCCGACGCATTGTTCTATAGCGCATCGTTGTTATAGCATTGAAGTTTATCTATATGAAAAAAAATTTACAACAAAAATCATCTCAAGCAAAACTGACAATGAAAAGATCAAATCGCACATCAAGGGTATAGTTAGAACAAACCATGTAGTTATGACCCAAAGGGATGATTTGGGAGCTAAGAGTGTTGAGCACCTTTCCATATTCAGATGTGAAACCAAAACCTGGTAACGACCACACCGACTTATGTTTGTCGGAGGTACTTTGGCTGATCCCTACAATCAAACAATCAGCATCAAAGGGAGTCTGGTATCTGAAGAGAAATTTTGGATTTTTTTTTAAGTATGCAATGCTTATCGCCTTTAAACCAAGGGTTGCCACTGAAAATGGGGAGAAGGTAGTCAACGCCAAATCCGTGTTTATAACTCGGCCGAGGTACGGCCGAACCCACAGGCTGCAGACAGAGCGGAGATGAACAGCCTCAAAACATGTCTCAAAACGACCGTTGATTAGTTCCAGCAAGTCTTTAGGGAGTAAAGACCAATCTACCATGATTAGATACGCTATAGGAAAGAGCAATAATGCGAAGAGTTAGGATCTGTGGGAGATGAATATGAAGATGAAGAGCAGGTCTTTGTTTATATGCTCTCATAAACAAAATAGCAAGTCTTTGTTAATGTTTTATTGTATTATTATTTTTAGCTTTATTACTGAATCACCAAACAACGACACTCAAGGCTGTCACAAAGGCTACAATTTTCTAATCTTTCTTCAGACTCACTGATTCGTATTAGTATAGTATTATATAGTAATGCCTCCCAATAACACTTACACGTCTTCTATAGATCGTCATTCTTCACAGTGTGGCTGTTGGCTGTTGAGGAGGTGTATATATTTCTGTGTGGTATTGGGGCCGGAGGTTCGTGGGTCTCTGGTTTCTATGTTCCTGCTTTGGGTTCCTCTGGTGGTCTCCGATGGTAGCGCATTAATGCTTATGAGGGTAGGTCATCTCTGATTCAAAGTCTTGGTCTCATCTCTTGTCATTGTGGTTGTCTCTTCTGCTTATCTCTATGTAGTTTAGTTTGTGCATTTCTGTTGATCCAAATTTTCTTTTTTTTTTTTCAATTTGTCTATGTAATTTCTTGTATAATATTAAGTATTTTATTTAAAAAGATTGTTGAAAGGCTTTTCAATCACAAAAACAAATTAACATATCCATAGTCATTCTACATGCTTTTCTTTATTTTGGTGAAATAAAGATTTTTGTGTTTATCATTTTTATTTTAAAGAAAAAAATTCAAATTTATTAGAATTTATATATTTTAATATAGAAGTATTTAAAACTACATGATAAGAGATATATTTAAAATAACTAATCATTAAATCGATATAATATAAGAAAAAAAATTATAAAATATAATTTAACTTTATTAAAATTTAAATAAAATTAAATTGGAGTAGTTAAACTAAAACAAAGTAAATAAGACTATAATATATTTATGACCGTTAGAAAAATAGAAAAATAATAATATTTAAATGTAAATTATTTTTAGTTTAAAATTAAAAAAATATATATTATTTTTAAAATTATTATTTTTGCGCATGGCAGATGAAAACTCATACTCGTCTTCCTCGATGAGTGTTGATGAGAGATTGTTCATGAAACCGTCATAGCAACCACAACTAGCTTTTTTATATTGCATTCACCACTTCTCATATCTTATGTGTTTTTGGATGTTTTATTTTTCGTGTTTTGAGATGAAATATATTCCGCAATGCTTTCTACAATTTGCAAAAACATCTTAGTAAGTTGTTTAAAACATGTTTACATAATTACATCTTATATGATGCTAATGTGTACACCAACGTCACATTGTACATGTGTACATTAACCTAACAATATACGTGTACAACATACATAAAACGCTCTCAGCCTCATATGATTTCCAAAAAGTCAACAATCTTTTTTGAGTCATCCTGCTGTGTGTACTTCTGCATATAATTACTGAAATCCGTAGCTTTTATTCCTTATTGTTGCTAGTTTCCATCCAGTTGTTAGGTAGATGTTAGGTAGCTGTTGAGGAGCATTACATCACATCCACGAGGACAAGATCTGCTATGATTTGTTCGAAAAATAGATTGTTGATTTTTCTTATTTTTAATAGCCTTGACGTTGCATATATAAGAAAAGTTGATGTAACTGAGAAACCTTGAGAACAATAAATTTGCAAATTTCATTATTTTCTCCACTTCCTTTTAGTTTTTTTTCTGTATCTGCCTTCACTCTCTTGGGATATATATAAAAAAAACATAAAAATATCTGAGAGAATAGGTTTAGAGTTTATAGGGTCAGATCGTTTTTGTGGGTTTGGTCCTGAAGAGCAAGATGCGTTTGAATGTGTGATATAGTATCTGCATAATGACTGAGCCAAACCCGATGTGGGACAAATAGAGCGCAAGTTCTGACCCTTTACCCCTCCTGAAATTAGTCCAGACGTTTCTTACACGTTATGTCTCACTGGTAACTTTCTTAACTCCTAAACATACTCATTGTTTTAATAAAAATGCGATTTATTAGTCTCTCATGGACCTAACTCTACTTGCAGATTTTTGTTTGCAAGGGGATCTTGGGCATGATTTTGACTCAAAAATAAACTTAACACGTTATACGAATAGCCCACCAAAGGGCAAGCGGGTTTGTTTGTTGGAGGTCTCTCTCAAGGTGATCAATTATTGATGAAAGAAGCTAAACATATCTGAGGTCTTTCTTTGGATAAACAAGAAAATAGATCGTGTCCAAAGAATGATTTATGTTTTGTTGATCTTGTTCTGGTTTGGTTTTGAACAGCTTAGTGTTGCTCTGTAATGGATGCATAACCACTAGATACGTCAGGAGATTATAAGGAACCGTTATTTTGCCTCGTGATAGCGATGTTCCTTCGAATCTTCTGACATATCTACTGCTTATGCCACCATTACAGAACAGCAACAAGCTGTTCAGAACCAAACCCAGAACAAGCACAACGGAACATAAAATCTGATCATCAGACACACGACCGTTGGGAAATTCTTTTGTACAACTTGAATCTGGAAATCGAAGAATCATGTTTATTGGAAAAAAATATAATTTCTTTTCGTATTACAATTCTTTAGCACAATTTATATGGATAAAGAAGTGCATAGAGCTGGCTTCTTTCTCGGCTCAGATAAATGGGGAGTTAGCGGGTTACTTCAACAGCAAGAGAGGCTTGCGTCAAGGGTGCTCGCTCTTGCCCTATCTTTATGTGATCTGTATGCAAGTTCTGACCAAGCTCTTGGATAAAGCGGCTCTTGAAAACCGCATAGGTTATCACCCCTACTGCAAGGAGTTATCCATCACACACCTCTGTTTTGCCGACGACGTCTTAGTCTTTTCAGATGGAAAGAAGAGCTCTATAGAAGGTGTGTTGACAGTTTTTAAGGAGTTTCCTATGATGTCCGGTCTGAGTATTAGCCTCGAGAAATCTACCCTGTTCCTGGCTGGTGTGAAGGAGGATGCTGCTGTGAAAATTTTGGATCAGTTCCCTTTTGAAGCGGGTTCTCTACCTGTAAGATACTTGGGGTTACCGCTGCTGTCAAAGAAGATGTCAATCACAGACTATGCTCCTCTGATCTCGCAAATCATAAACAAGATATCTCCTGGACAGCGCGGCATTTTTCATTTGCGGGTCGACTGCAGTTAATTGGTTATGTGATGTATAGTGTGACAAACTTTTGGATGTCAGCTTTTCGGCTTCCTAAGCAATGCATTTGAGAGATTAACAGCTTATGTTCGGCTTTTCTTTGGTCGGGACCGGTGATGTCTACCCAGAAGGCAAAGATTGCATGGTCTGATGTCTATAAACCGAAGGAGGAAGGCGGTTTAGGTCTGCGGGATCTGGAGGAAGTTAACAAAGTCTCTTGTTTGAAGTTAATATGGCGCATTCTCTCAGCAAGATCTTCGCTGTGGGTTCAATGGATTCACAGATATCTGATCAGGAAAAGCTCTTTTTGGAATGTGAAGGAAACAAGTTCCATGGGCTCCTGGATGTGGAAGAAAGTCCTGAAGCTCAGACCTTTGGCCCTGCAGCTCACAAAAATGGAAGTAAACAGCGGAGCTTGAACATCATTCTGGCTTGATAAATGGTCGCAGCTGGGAGTCCTGTTAAATCTTACAGGAGAAACTGGCTGTATCAAACTTGGCATTCCGATCAACGCGACGGTGGAGAGAGTAGTAAACACCTATCGCAGGCGTCGGCATAGAAGCCATGTCTTACTTCAGATAGAGAATGAGATTATATCTCTTCAGGAACGCTGGCTTGGACAGCAAGATGATAGATGTCTTTGGATGAGGGAGAATGGAGATTTCAGAACGGGTTTCACGACATCTCAAACTTGGAATCTAACAAGAGCACACGGGCCCCGTGTTCTTTGGTCCAAGGGGATATGGTTCAAGGAGGCTACTCCCAAATTTTCCTTTCTGACTTGGGATGCGGTTCACAACAGGTTATCGACGGGAGATCGGTTGCTTAAGTGGAACCCTCAAGCAATATCAACTTTCTGGCTCTGCAACGCAACTACTGAAACGCGAGATCATTTGTTTTTCGAGTGTGTTTTCTCTGAAGAAGTTTGGAAATGAACAATAAGGGGCCTGGCTGGGCAAGGACATTCGGTGCAATGGCAATCTTTGATACAACGGTTGGTGACAGGTCTTCCAGACCCAACACTAACCTTCCTCCTTCGATACTGTTTCCAAACGGTAGTCTACGCTATCTGGCATGAGAGAAACACCCGGAGAGTTGGAGATCCTTCTCTACCTCGTGCTCGATTGATTATCTATATCGATAGGTTGGTCAGAAACAGAATATCCTCCTTGCGAAAGAGAGTGGAAAGTAAATGTGAGAAGGCCATGGAGATATGGTTTGGGAGTAGATAATGCTTATTTTTTTTCTCAAAGTTTTTTTAGGTCTATATCTACACAAAATAGCATTAGGTTGTACAAAAATTTTTGAAGTGAATAAATTTAAAAAAATTTCACACAAAAAAAAAAAGATGTGAATAAACTTGGTTACGCATAGAGACAATTGGAAAATGTGTGGTATAATATAGGGGACAAAAGTAAGAGATTATCCTCCCATCACAAGAGCCATTAATTCCTTGAGCTACAAGAAACAATAGAGACCCTCTGGTTCCTGCTTAATTAACAACTGTAAAAAATACTTTTGAACTCAAAGAATTGCCTCACGGTCAATAGTAAACATGTCTTAAGACTTAACTCACAGAGAGAAGGCTATGGAAACAACAAGAATAGCTTCTTATTTATAGTAGATAATAGATAGCTCAAGGAGATAAGTAGAGAATCTTATAAGATTACAATCGAATTTGAGTCACACTCTCCAAACCAGAACGGATAAATAGTTTCTGCATATGTTTCGAGTTTTAGATCGTGATCAAATCCTTTACACAATCTAATCCTATTACACCTTTGTTTGATTGATTTTTTATGTAAAAACAAGGACATGCAACATCTCAAGTGATGTATTCAAAGGTTCTCAAGAATCACTCAGAAGGAGAGTCATCAATGGGATGCCAGAATCTATTATAGAACCACATGGTGTCACCCTTCACCGCATAGCCATCCTGGTTCCTGTGCCAACCATAGTACGCGTGAGTCCTGTTCTTTATCGATAACACCGCGTGTCCGAAGCTCGCTTCTCTGAAGGCAGAGTACTTAGGCTGAGGTTCTGTCATTCTGCAGAAACCATATCACACATTTTCAAACTCTTCATCTTAATCTAATCCAAAAAAAAACACAGTTGCAATGATCACAAGTGTTTGATTATTAGCTTACCTGGTTGCCAATCCTTCAAGATTGCCTCCGTCACCAATGGTGATGTAGACTGGAGCAGATTTATCTTTAACAGGAGTGCAAATTCCATTAACCACGTTGTATGCAATGTTTGATACACGTTCCTGGTTTCAAAATAGCTCAGAGTTGTCAGAATCTATGGTTAAAAGAGACATGATAAGTTAAAAAAGTTGTTGATATCTTACTGATCTTTCATAGGCATGAACGTGACCTGCAAAAACAACATCTACTTTGTACTTGACGAACCACGGCTCATACATCACTCTCATGGTTTCACCTTCCATGTAATGGTAATCGTAGCTATTGTACCACGGTGAATGCATCAGAACGATCAACCACGGAGTTTCTGTTCTGTTTACTTTAGGGAATTCCTTTTCTAGCCATTTGAACTGTGGCGTGTATTTACCTGTCCAAGAAAAAATGGAACATTAGATTCATCTTACGTCTTGGTTTAATAATAATCTCACCAAAAGGTTCAAGATGAGTTTACCATATGCTGAATATGAAGCTAGCACAATTATGTAAGCCGGTCCTCTCTTTATTGAGTACCAGAATGGTTCTGTGCTGCCTGATGATCGGTAAGGAGTACGGTACCTATTCAGGAATGGCTTAAATGGTTTGGTTTCTCCCTGCAGAGCGCGTAAAAACAATCCGTTTCAGTCTCAGTCTAATTTATGTAGTGCTAGTCTAACTACATGCTCTTATATCTATTTGTGTTGTAGCATTTTATGCCTAAATCCAAAAAAGGGTAGATGAAGCAAGAAGCTTTACAAGCTCGGGGGCAAAATCGAGTTCATGGTTTCCAACGGTCCAAATCCAGGGCT
Organism: Brassica napus; assembly: GCF_020379485.1. Classification (NCBI taxonomy): domain Eukaryota; kingdom Viridiplantae; phylum Streptophyta; class Magnoliopsida; order Brassicales; family Brassicaceae; genus Brassica; species Brassica napus. The sequence continues at coordinate 8,171,130 of NC_063452.1, forward strand.
GATAAGCTGTGCTTCTTTCAGCAAATCTTCCCCAACTGTCCCATCTGTTGTTGTCGTGGTTCGGGTATTGGTCAGCATATGAGAAATCTCCAACAAACAAAACTGCTTGCCCTTTCGTTGGATTATTCTCATAATGTGTTAAAGTTATGTTTGAGTCAAAACTCTGCCCAAGGTCCCCTGCAAAAAAAAACAACAATTTTTCAACTCCATGGGAACCTAATGAATGCCTTTTTAGTAGAAGTTAAAACCATGAAAATGTTAGACAATCACCAATAAGACCAAACGTGTAGGGCACATCAGGACCGACTTCAGGAGGAGTGAAGAAATAGAACTCACGCTCCGTTTGTCCCACACCTACCACATAGTAGTACTTGGTGTCATACTGCAAGAAGAGAACCACAATATCAGATTAAACTGATAATAGCAAAGATTTTGATAATGACGATGGCATTTAAAAAATATATATAATGGACCTCCAAGTTTCTGATGGTGCAATGATGGATGTGACCAGACGTATAGTTGTAGAACTTGTACGTCTTGGATTTGCCATAGGCCTTGAGCTTTTTGGAGCTGTTCTCTTTCCAGTAAAGAACTGCGTCAGATCCTGGTGCTTCTTGTGTCACCCAAGACACTATCACTGCTTTCCCTTCTACATCCCCTTGTGTTATATGCACCTTTTTTGTGGACCCCCCAATTTAGATCAGTTGTTGTTTTTTTTTTGTTTTTTGACATTTAGATCCATTGTTTTACAAAGAAGAAAAGTTTGCATCTGTATAATCTTTATTATAATCAATCAGAGTCCCCCACTAAATAGCTTTTTCTTCCATTAAATCTAAGATTAAAAAAAAAAAGAGTCACACCTAATATTCAGAGCCGGTTCTAGCATAGTAAGATTTTGAACCCCTAGTTTTTAAGAGTTGATATATAGACCATATGACATCTAAAATTATCAAAGATACATTTAAAAATCATTATTATAATCTCTAAAATTTCAGGATGGCCAGCTCTACCAATGTTAAACACTTAAACTCAAAAAGATAAACTCTAACACCCACCGACAAATTAAATTGATGTACCAGCAACTTAACCAAAAAAACAAAAAAAAACTAATACTTCATCATTATAATTATTTTTGGGAACAAAACTCAGAAAAGATTGTAGATTATAGAAAGAAAAGGCGTGTATACGTACCTGTTGAGGTGCATTGTAACCAGGAGGAAAACGAAAAACATCACTATCGAGTGGCATATCAACCGTTGCCTCTAACCTCCTAACATAACTACTTGTTCTGCCACCATGACAGAACAGCACTAAACTGTTCAGAACCAAACCCAGAATAAGGAGGAATAGATTTGGTCCTTCCAGACGCGGACCCATTTTCTCAGCTTCTCTTATCTTTTTCTTCTTTTTGAGTGGTCAGATTATTTTGCCTAAAGATATATCCTGAGGGAAGCTATTCCTATATAGACAGGGAAGTTTCCTTGTAAAGAAGATAGATACATGAGTTAACTTAAGAACCCGAATATTCGTACGAAGTTGCCAACTCTGTCTTTAAAGAAAAAAGATTTAACTCATTTCGATCGAGTTTAATATTTTTGGGTTAGAATATTATTCTATTTTTATAAATTTATTTGTTTTGTTTGATATGTGAACGCTTGTAAGATTTTCTATTACACGAATCGATGCTATCTTTTTCTTGTCATCTGTTATTTATGTCAACTAACTTGTCTTTTTCTTCTTCATTTTGTTTGAAACTTCAGAAATTGTTTTTCTTTATTATTTTGTTCAGAAATTGTTTTTCTTTATTATTAAAAAGAAAACAAAATGAAGAAGGAATATAATAGTATTAGTCAAAAAGAAAACAAAATGAAGAAGGAATATAATAGTATTAGTCTAACTTGTCTTTTCGTTTTCATTTTATATTCCTTCTTCATTTTGTTTTCTTTTTAATTTCGTTTATGGACTGAACTTTGACACACAAAACAATCGAGATTAAACGTTTTCCTCTAACTTTACTGTCTACTCTCTCCACAAGTAAACTTTCATCTGAAAAAGAAAAAAAAAGTGTTTCATTTTCGTTTTTAGCTCACCAAGTCCCGTCGAATATGATCTATTCATATCAGATCATGTAGCATTAATGCGGATTTTAATGTAATATTTTAAAACCACAAGCCGATAGGATACATATTCTGGTTAATAGCTGTCTATCTAGTACATCATTGACTTCAATTTTCTTATATACATAGATCTTAAAATAAACCAATCACAAAATATTTAAAATAACTTGATAATAAATGCTTCAAGAAACGTAGATCACAAAGCAAGGCATATGCTAACTGGTGGACGATGCTAAGGGATATTCCATTCTCTCATATGAAAATAGATTAGTTTATTTGTTATTCTCAATCTACGTATTCTTCAAGTAATTTCAGAATCAGTTATCTTTTTTTTTTTCTGAAAGAATTTTAAATTTATTGACTTCATAAACCTTTGTACAAGTTAACGCTATTTTTTATCTACAAAAAGGATAAATATTTTGAATTTTAGAATGGAATTTGAAAGAAACCGAAGTTCATCTCCTCCCAAACCAGATTGTCATGGCCTTCTCGTGCTTACTCGCAACTGTTCTTCTCAAAGATGATATTTTGTTCTGAACCAACTTATCCAGATAGAGGATCATCAGATTAGAGGGCTTTAAAGGCTCCCCAACTCGACGAGCATTCATTTCAAACCATATAACATAGGCCACTGCTTGAAAACAGTATATGAACAAAAAGCTCAAGGTTCTCTCCCATGCAGCCCCGTCACCAGCTTTTAAATCAGAGGAGTCTATTGATTCGGACAGCCAGGATCGGGCAAGTCTTTTATGGTTCCTCTCCAGACTTCCGCAGAATAGGAACATTCAAAGAACAAGTGGTCTCTAGTTTGTTCAGCCGAGTTACATAGTCAGCAAGTAGAAACAACTTGAGAATTCCACCTGAGGATCCGGTCTTCGGTCGACAATCTGTTATGCATTGCAAGCCGTGTAATGAACGAGTACTTAGAAATAGCTTCAGGAAACCAAACTCCTTTATGGCATGGAATCTTTGGTGGTTGAGATTGAGTGAGGTGCCATGTTTGAGAAGTGGAGAAAACATGATGAAAACCACCATTCTCCCTCTTCCAAAGACAAATATCGTCCTCGTGGACAAGGTCATGGCGCCGTAGTCCCATAATTTCCTGGTCAATTTGCATCAAGACAAAAGTTATGTGTCTTCGGCAACGATAAGCCTTCACGGCCCTTTACAATGTGGCGTTTATCGGGATACCAAGATCAATGCAACCTCTTTCTCCTGTTAGATCAAGTAGCTTACCCAAGGAAGACCACTGATCATACCAGAATGATGTCATTAGGCCATTTCTGATGTCAACTCTTGTAAGTTGCGAGGCTAAGGGTCGAAACTTTAGAAGTTTCTTCCACATCCAAGAACCTAAAGAGCTTGTGTCTTTCACACTTCATAAATAATCTTTTCTGATAAGATACTTTTGAATCCATTGAACCCACAGAGCAGTCCTAGCAGAGAGAATGCACCATATCAATTTTAAACAGGAGACTTTGTTAGCTTCCTCCAGAGATCTCAGCCCTAACCCTCCTTCATCCTTCGGCGCACAGAAATCTGACCAAGCTATCTTAGTTTTTTAAGTGGATAGAACAGGACCTGGCCAGAGGAAGGCTGAACAGATTTTGTTGATTTCCTAAATACACTAGTTTGGAAGCCTGAAAGCTGACATCCGAAAGTTTGTCAAGCTATATATCACTGAGCCAATAAGCTGCAGTCTACCAGCAAAAGAAAGGTGTTGAGCTGTCCAGGAGCTGATCTTCGATCTTATTCTCGAGAGCAGGGGAGCATAATCATTTACTGACTTTTTTTGACATCAATGGAAGGCCTAGATATCTGGCCGGCAAAATATCACTGAGCCAATCAGCTGCAGTCTACCAGCAAAGGAAAGGTGTCGAGCTGTCCAGGAGCTGATCTTCGATCTTATTCTCGAGAGCAGGGGAGCATAATCATTTACTGACTTTTTTGACATCAATGGAAGGCCTAGATATCTGACCGGGAGAGAACCTGTTTCAAATGGGAACTAAATCAGGATTGCGACGCTATCATCCTCAGTAATACCCGCCATGTCGAGAGTAGACTTCTCTAGGCTGATATTCAGATCAGACATTGTCGCATAATTTCGAAATACTTTCAGGATGCCTTCAATAGAGCTTTGCTTCCCGTCTGAGAAGACTAGAACATCATCAGCGAAACAGAGGTGAGTGAGCTAGTTCCTGACAGTGTGGATGGTATCCAATACTCTTAGCTTTTGCGGCTTTATCTAGGAGCTTAGACAACACTTGCATACATATCACAAATAGATATGGCGAGAGAGAGCAGCCTTTACGAAGTCTCCTGCTAACTCTCCATTAATCTGAACAGAGAAGAATGCCAGATCTATGCATTTCTCGATTCATATGATGAATTTCTCTGGTAGGTTCATTTCTGAAAGGATAGAGAGCATAAAATACCACTGTACTAAGTCAAAAGCCTTCGAGATATCTATTTTAACCGCACATCTTGCAGAGACAGAGTCCTTGTGGTAGTTTTTAACAAGCTCATATGCCAATAAAACATTCTCCATAAGCAGCCTATCCTTGACAAATGTCGATTGGTTCGAAGATATGAATGAAGGAAGCAACCTTTTCAAACTATTAGCCAAGATTTTTGAAATAACCTTGTAGATCACGTTGCAGCAGGAGATGGGTCTGTAATCTTTCATTGAAATGGCTTCATCTTTCTTGGGGATGAGCGTCAATATTGTTGAGTTAATCCCTTTTGGGAGAAACCCTTTATCAAAGAAAGACTTCACTGCAGTAACAAAGTCCCCACCGGTGCCCAAGTAGTTTTGAAGAACTCACTGGTGTAACCATCCGGGCCGGGAGACTTGTCTGCTGCCATTCCAAAGAGAACCCTCATTACCTCTTCCCTTGGAACCTCACCAATTAGCATGTTCATGTCCTCCTGCGCACAATCATAATTCAAAAGAGTTTTTAGCTCATCCAATCGTACACCTTTGTAATCAGGGGGCGTGTGAGATAGAAAGTTGTTGAAATGCTCCACAGCTTCCTTTTTAATATCTTCTTGATTATCTACTATTGAGCCATCAGCTCTTTTAATTTCTCTGATGGAATTTCGAACCTCCCTGATAGTTGCAACCTTATGAAAGTTTTTATTGTTACCATCTCCAACTCCTAACCAGTGAATCTTAGCTTTTTGACTCAGAACTTTCTTCTCCAATCTCGAGAGGAAAGACCATCTGATCAGAGCTACAGACTCTGCCTCCATATTAAGCTGGGTAGGATTTTCCATCGTCTTGGTCTGGCATTCACAGAGCTTTGAGAAGGCCTCCTTTGTTTTTTTTTTATATATCTTCTACTTTCTCTTTACTCAGTTTCTTGATCGCCGGTTTCAGAGTCTTTAATTTTTTTGAAAGCCTGAAAAGAGTTGAAGTAGAGTTGAACAAAAACTCAGTCTCCTACCAGAATTCGTTAACCATCAGTCCGCAACTGCATTGATAAACTTGAAAGGCTTCTTAGGTTTTATAAACTCGTTTTGAATTGAAATCATGCATCTTTGATGGTCTGAGCATCCTCTAGCCTCAGAGACACTATATATAAATCAAGGGGGAAACCTATAACTTTCTGAAAAGAAAATATTAATAAGAAAGATTCTAAGCGTCTTAGGTTTCATCAATGATAAGACATCAAAAGACACTACAAAAGAAGTGGAAGATTCGAGTAAAACCCAGCTTTGAGTTTCAGATATAACCTCTTCTCGTGAAAACTGGTTGGTTTGTAGCAAAAGCAAAGAGGATCTTCCTACGACTTTCACACGTGTGACATTGTCGATCTTGTTTTGTCAAGGTCCTTTAATGACATCACGAGCTAGAAAAGGGACTATAGCTTTTGTACTATAGTTTGATGTATCTATATAATTAATTAATTAATTATTAACTTTCCCGGTAGGTGTTGGGCAAATTAAAAGTCTACTTGTCCCACTCGGAAAAGTCTAAGATAGATTTCTTTAAAAGTCATCTTATCTATTAAAATAGAAGTATCATTTTTATCTACAACAAAATAGTTATACTAGAAGTCTAAGTCCATATATTCAAATAATTTTTTTTTATTGTTTACATTAGTTTATTTAATGTATAACATTTCTAAATTATAAGGATATTAATAACAAATCCACTTTAACTATAAATTTAAATTTTAGTTTTATAAATAACAAAATCTGTTGAGAAAAAATCTAACAAAATCTTTTTAAAATTTTAAATATTCTTTTAATTAATGCACTGATTAATTTCGCAGTTAGTAGTATAATATTATTATAAATTAATTTTAATTAAAAATTTATTATAAACAAAATAATGAAATTATATGCTAATTTTATAAATTTTATAAGTATATTCTACATTATATTAAAATAGAAGTAATTAATGAATTACATATTAAAATTATGTTTTTTGTGCAAACATATTAAAATTATGTTGAATTGGTAAACCAATATATTTTGAAAAATACTTTCATTAAGATAAATAAATAAAATATCACTCACCGTTTAAAGTGACTAAAATATCATTCACCTTTTAAAATGATTAATATTCATAAATTATGTAATATTTTTTTTAAAAAATAAAATTGTTAACATATGTTAAATTTTAAGATATTTTTAAAATGGCAGCAATATATTATCATAAATTATTATACACAAAATAATATAAAATTTTATATCTATAAATGAAATGTTATCCACACGTGTGTGCGGGTTAAAATCTAGTCACTAGTTATAAACACAACCATAGATGATAAAAAAATTGATAACTAAAAAATTCCTAAACCCCATAAATTTTAATTTTACCTAATTTCTAAAAGAATTTCCAACTAAGCAAAATATTTGGTCATAATTAAAGACTAGATAGCTATCTTAAGAGATATATTATTAATTTTTTTTTGAATATTTCTTAATAAGCTCTATAGAATAAAATGTACTGGACCAATATCTTACGATTGCTACTCAGATTATATAATTTTAAAAATGATTAAAAAATATTTTAAAATCTTTGACAGATATTATAATGGAAAGATAAAAAATCTCATTAGAAATAATCAAGTTATCAAGACCACATAATAAGAGCATGTCCAATGGTTAGAACCCTTGATGGGTTCCAATGATTTGTTTAATTGTTAATTTTGTACTTTATGAAGTTTAGAACCCTTGTTTATGGAATTAGTTTTGTCAAGGTCCAATGGGAGAACCCATTTGAGGTTCTTAAATTTTTTTTTTAGAAGTTGAATTATTAAATTTAAATTTTACAAAAGTTATAAGTTATTGGATTCTATAAAATTTAAACATTTGATTCCAAAGGTTAACATTATCTCATTATCTCAAGGCTTATTTGAAAGTTTCATGTTGTATATTATACCTTGCGTGGTGTTATAGCACGTTCCTTGTCCACAATGGACATTGCCTCAAATCCCAGTGGAATCAGAACCTTCTCGTAACTGCAACATTTTAAAGATTACAGAGTGAATCTTTTGCCACAACGTGTAAATGATGTTGCTGCTGTTATTAAAAGAGATAAGAGGGGAGAACACATTACTCAGACACAGATACTTTGTAAGGAGGACCCCCAGAACGCTCATCCATCTGCCAAAAGACATCAATATTTTTCGGGTTTCAACAGAAATGTATCAGAGAATGGAGATACCATTGTAATGCTTACAGGAAACATCAATGTTATAAGCTCTCCACTTGGTTTCAGAAGCTTTTCTATTCTTTGTGCCCATGGAGGTCTCACACTAGCTTCAAATGCACAAAAGAAACTGCGAGAATGGTCACATATTATGCAGATATACATAAGCAAAAGCCTATATGTTGTGTATAGAACCAGAAACAGAGATTAGGATTAGAGAGAAGTACTTTGCATTGGGCAAAGATGAACTGTTGACACCTTTGATGATTTTTCAATCACAGTTTTTGATAATCCAACCACATGACGATCAGGGCAGGCCACTGCCACCACATCATAAACCTGCAATGTTTCATTGCTGGCAAGCACACAACATAAGATATTTAAGAAAGCTGTGTCCTTGTCCAAGAACATACGTTCTACAACCAGGAACAAGAGCTCTGCCTTTAGGCAATGAACCCGTCTCAGCGAGATGTTTACTGATCGGAGTTGGTCCAGCAAGTCCCATGGGGTTGCTCCTGCTTTCCAGGTCTTCTCCCAACCACCTTAAACCAATACACATATCAACGGCTTCACGGAATAAAGATTCAATAACTATATTAGAGTAGATTATGGTTCATTACTAGAAGAATCCTCTGTCACACACCGTTGGAAGATATCACTCGACGATTCCACCGCCGGAGCTTCACCGGAGTTTCCATTAGGTTCAACGACAAACACGACCGGCGTAATCTACCAACATCTCAATCATGTAAAGACAGAGCAAAAGAAGACGAAACTCGTTCATGTCGATGAAGCGAATGATGTTGGGGTGATTGATCTTCCTCAAGAGGAAAATCTCCGACATGGCGATTTTCATGGCGTTCTCCTTGATAGCAGCCCCGGTTCCATCTACAAGATGCCTCCCTTCCCACACCACGGAAAACAAACACGACCGGCGTAATCAACCAATTGATCAAGAGATTTTTCAGACCAAAAGAAAAAATATTGATGAAACGGAAGAGAGAAGGCAAAAAGGAATAAGCCAATAATAAAAGGACACATATGGGGTTTTTACTGATTCTACATCCTCTCAATTAGGCAGCGGTTCTGTGTAATTATACCATTTTTGATTTATTTTTTTCCTTATTTTGCTTTAGAGCCTCAGCCTAAAACCCACCTTTGGAGATGGTCTAAGGTTTGTTATGCACAAGTTATCTAGTGATTGAACTGTGTGAGAAAATATTTGTTTATAGTGTGTTCAGCAAAAATGACTATTGAAATGAATCAAAGGTTTTAAAAAAAAAAAAATCTTGAAGGCACAACGAGTAGATTTTGATTCTTTGTGACAGTTATTTGAAATGATCTTAAGAAACTATTTTATATATCACGGTGCAGAAAAAACAGACATGAAATCTTTTATTTTTCTAGCCTTTTTCACTGAAAGATTCTTATATTAAACCATGGCGAAATTTGAAACAGAATACAAAGTCAACACAATCAGAAACGAAGCTCGAGAGTTTTACGAGAGCCTAATTCCACATAAGGGAGACACAAACCCCATCAAGAGAAAACATCTAAGCTGCACCATGAAACTACAAACGGAACCACAACCCATAGAAACTATAAAGCTGTACCATAAAGAACCAGACAAACATAGAGCTTAACCAAACCTGCGACAGCTGAGAAGGGTGCAAAACCGAAGGAGAGACGAGAGCGAGCAAGCCCAGCAGCAACACCAAACTAGAGCACTGAGGAGACCAAGAACACGAAGCTACAAAGAGGATCCATGAACTCCGACTCGGAAAACGCCAAGGAGGAACTCCAATCAAACACGCGGACACACCGGTCCATGTATAGCCATCTACAGCCACACACAGACACCTCCTCGCAAGATAAGATCGGAAGAACCAAACTAATGCGATGTCTTGAGCTCAATTCCAGAACCACACACATACATCAATGTAGCAAGAAGACATGTTTTGTTAAAAAAAAAAAGACGGGACTTCACTTGATTTTTTTTGGCGCCATTATTTCTTTGGGCTTTAGACTAGGCCTCAAATTGAGGCCCTCAATACTTTCAATTTTAACTTGATGTATAATCCCCAACTAGTCAGCTCTTACATTCTGATTACTTTTTAGTAATTTGGGTTATGAACTACATTGGAGCAAAGAATTGTTATTTTATTTAAATGATTTGATTTTGGCTAAATCACCACTCATAGGGAAGAATATTATCTAGATAACCTTTGGCTTAACTAAACCAATCTGTACTCTGTTTGCTGAATCATGCAAAATTCCCAAGATAATCCTCAATCTTGTGTAAGAGATTAAATAGATGATTTAAAGGCGGGAATCCAAATGATTTGTGCGCCATTACTAGTTAGCCTTTTAATAAGCCTGCGATTTGGGCCAATTATCCATTTTGACTAATGATCCCAAATCTTTTTAACTGACATATATTTCTGACTTGTGAGAGTATGCATGCATGCATGCAGTATTAATCAACTACAATTACATGAAGGAATGATTCATTATTAAATCATTTGATTTTGACTAGCATCTGAGTGATCAATGAGAAGTTGATATAACTCGTAAATAAATAAAAACAAATCGGTTTGAAATCTAAAACCATTTTCCCAATAAGATCCTTAAAACTTCTTTTTTATTTTTAAAATCCTTGATCTTGATTATAAGAAAAGCTAACAGTTCTTCACTGATAAGGGATCATGATCAACTGCTAAAGATTTCAAATCACACAAAAAGTTATTATATATTCACCATATTTACAGAAAACCACAAAAGATCAAATAGTAAACATCCAATGTCACTCTTCACTAAGCAATCAAGAAGTGATCTATAAAGCGTGTTGAGAATATTTACAGAAATCGAAAACATCATTCAGCACCTGAATCTGATGCCGAGCCCGTACTTGCAGTAGACGCACCCACGCTTCGTGAACTCTTTCGTCCCACGCTTCCTAATTCTGTCTCTCTTTACCTTCACGGTTCTTGATATCACCTCATCATAATGTTCATCATCGTACTCGTCCTCACATTGTTCCTCGTCCCCTTCGTCGCTGTTGACGTAACCCTCTATCTTGATTCCAAGAGAGTAACGCGACTTAACTCCACGAGGATAAACCGTCCTCAGGTTATCATCGGCGACGCCGAGATCAAGATTCGCGATGAGGACAATCTTCATGAGCGGGGAAGTAACCGAGGATGAGACGGAGGAGGTGAGACGGAGGAAGCGTGCGACGCGTTCACCAATGACATCTTTCGTGGGAGTCTGTGTGAGACGGAGGAAGAAGAAACGTCAGAGGAAATGACGTCATCGGAGAGGTTCACGACAGAGAAGGAATGGCCAGAGGAATCCCTTTTGTGGTGAGGAAGGAGAAGAATAGTCATTGATGGATCGTTCTTGAGGTTTTGGGTATTTGAGGATGTTTCGTTCAAAGGGAGGAGGAGGAAGTTAGCTTTTATACTTACACAGACGCACCGTCCTTTTATGTGTTGTTTACAACTTTCAACTCTGAGGTGATGAATATACTCTTTTTTTCTACGTACACAAATACACAATTACTTTAGTTACGAGATTATTTGTTAAATACCATTTTTCTGTTTATAAAACTTTGGAAGCAGCACATTTTAATACCAATCGAGAGAAAATGAATGCATTTATTTCAATTTCATAAGCAGAAGGTTTAATAAAGGCCGGCTTTTGTAAAAATTGTTGAGTATTTTGTAAAATATCATTAATAAAAAGTTAGAATACATTTTCTAATTTTTACTTGGGTTTAGGTTTAAGAGGTAGGATTAGGGTTAAGATTTTAGGATGTATTGATAAAAAAAAGATTTTAGGATGTAGTGTAATTTAATGTTTTGATCAATTCATAAATGCTATTTTGGAAATTTTTCTGTTTGAGTGTTATTTTTGTGATAAAAATTTAAAAATACTAGTTGTGAGATTACTCTGTTCAATATACAATATTCAATTTATAAAGGCCATGTTTTGTAAAAATGACTAAAAGCTCGTTTTTAGAAACTTTTAACCAAAAAATTAACTAAGAAAAGTCTTTTTTAATCTAAAACTGAAGGTTGTATGAACGTTTAGAGTAATGTGCATCTTTTACATTGTAATAATGTTTTGTATCACTTTCTCAACAAATAATAATAAGGTTTTGTATCACGACGCAAATCAAATATTAAATTGATTGAAGCGTTGTAAATAGAACAAAAAAAGAAGTCTCCATGACTACATGCATCACAATATTGTTTGCCAAAGGGACTTATCATTTGGCAAACTAATGGACACACACCGCAATAAGTCATAGTAACCAGCGGGGTTGGCCTGGTGGTGTTGAGAGAGCTTCGGCCTCAATACGCACCCGGGTTCGAACCGCTGGCCAGGCAATTGGGATATCTAATTCCTCATAGTACCAAATGGTCCGCCTCGCGCCGAGGGGTTGGCCCCTGGGGGTGGAAGTCCCTCCAGGTTAATCAAAAAAAAAAAAAAAAAAAAAAGTCATAGTTGACACCAATGGCAAGATTATAAATCTGGTTCCATTTGATGAAAACAACTCTTCAGATCCTCTTCTAATTTTATTATAGTAGTCGACATATTTGTGCCACCACCAATGACAAGACAAACCAGTAATGATGAGGTTGGTGTAAATGGAAAAAGGAAGAAACCATTGGGACAGAAAACATTTTCACACATTTTCAATCTTTTGGTGTGAGTTCTTTTAGTACTTATGCATATGTTTTTGCTCTTGACCATATCAAGATCCTTCAGCATATTCTCCTGAAGTAAAGGCTCAGTGTGACAATGTATCCTTCCTGAGGGATTAGAATTTTCTAATCAGTTATGACAACCAAAAATAAAGAGAATCATTTAGAAGGCAGGGCTACTTCTGTGTATTGACACAAAAACTTTCGTTTTCCCTTGCCCCTTGAGAAGAAACAACAATAACACTTGAAGACGTCTCGGCGCTTTTAGGTTTCTCAGTTTAGATTCACCTTTTGCTACTTTTTGACAGCTCAGACGAGATGACAAGGGAGAAGGTAGCGGTATAATGGGTGAAGATCAAACAGTGAGGAGAAAGAGATTCATGAACTGTGGTGAAGATGAGCTTGAGCACATAGCTATCCTTGTGCTCACTTCTGAAAGAGTCCACGAGCTGAAGGTGCTGAGATCGTCTATTTGAAGAGCGTAGTATCAAGGAACAAAAAAAAATGGGGCATGGTTGTAACTTGAAAGCAACGAAGCCATCAAGATTAGAGAAAAATAATAATTATGAGATATTGAGATACTAGCTCTTTTTTGGTATGTCACAAAGATCAAAATCTTCTGCAGAGCTGCCATGGTTACTTAGTAATAAGAAGAAAAAAAACAGTGAGGAAATTTAGTAGTAAAAACTAACGATTCGTGGATTGAATATAATACTCGGGGTAAATTCAAAACCTGTTCTAGTAAGAATGATGATTAGCCCAAGAGATCACGAATACAATAACACTGTTTTTTTTTCCTCTTTTCCTCAGCCAGAAAAGAAAAAAAGAATATGACACTGAGGTTTCAAGTGAAAAAAATGGGAATCCACCAACATTTGTTTTGAGCATATAAGCGTCATAAGGGTTAGATTCAACTACATCATTATGCGAAGGACTGCGAGTCCCACTGCTGAAATGGAGACCAGTGTACCAATGCAGTATTTGATAACTTCGTATTTGGCCGCTTCTAGCTGAGCTCTCAATGCATGAATTTCCTGCAACAAACAAATAATCATGTGTTATCAAATCTTCCCAAGTTCAAAAACATGAAGAGAAGTTTATATGAGTAAAGGAGATAGCAATACTCTGTCAAGCTTGTTCGTGAGGTTTGTTGTTTCTGAATTCTGATTAGCTAGCTCATCACGTATCCGGCTGTAATTAACAAAGAGAATCACAATCATATTATACCATATAATTCAAAAACCTCACGCCCTCCACCAATGTAAGTGTTGGTAAAATGGTAATAGTCATGTGAGAAAATGTGGAAGTTTTCATACCCTCTTTCAAGATTCAAATCCAAACGTTGTCCAGCTGTTACCTTATCAATTTCATACCTGTTTCAACTTAAGATGCCTTAGTTTCAGATTGTTTAAAAGATATACCAAGATGACGTTGGGAATGTGAGAGAGGGTAGATAAAAATGAACAAAACCTTAGCTCGCTTCTCATCTTCTCTATATCCCCTCTTAGTTTTTCTGTCTCGCGTTGTAAAACGGTAAAATGATGCTCCTGCAAAACCAAGTGAAGAAAAGTTTTAACACAACATCATATGAAAAAGCTGCCTAAGACTCACAGAGAAAGAGAAGATAAAAACAGATTATCATGTGTTAAATTTATAAAGTCCCCATAAATCTTAGAATTGAAAAGTAACACAACCTCTCAAACTAGCCCATAATGAGAAGAAAGCATTCATATAAGGGAGGACATGAAAATGTGAACGTACGTACTAATGAGCAACCCAGTATTGTAATCATAAACAAAAATATACATGAGGCAATGGTGTTTTAAATTGCGACTTTTTCAATAGTAACAAATGTTTTGTATCAAACGACAATAGCAATTACAAACAACAAGTACTATATGCAAGATACTGAATGTATATGTCGTTGTTACCTGAGAGCTTTTGACTTCAGATTTAAATTTGGAGAGATTAGAATCTTGAATCATTTCAATCTGTACCCACACAGACACCAAGTAAGACAAAAAAAAAAAAAAAAAGTTCGATTGCATTGCAAAAAGCAAACAAGAAACCTTCTGCATCTCAGCCTTGGAAACAAAGGACTCGGAGACATTCTCCAAGCTATCATTCAACACCTCAGTGATTGCAGAAGTAATGGCCTCTGCTTGTTTTGATGGTACACCTTGTGCTTCTAGACTCCTTACCTAAACCCTCAAACACACAAAAACAATTAAGATTCGTTGCTTCCATCAAACATGTTCTTTGATACTCTCTGCCTTAGCTTTTAGATCTAGGGTAACGTTACCAGAGCCAAGGTATCGACGAGGAAAGCACGCTTCCCATTGACTTTCGTGAGCTCCGAGATTTGCCTGAGCTGGAAGGGGCGACGATCAATTAAGCCGTAGGAGGAGGAGGAGCCCAAGCCTCGGGGTCTGGCGATTGAGAGCGCGGATTGAGCTCCTAGCAGAGCCAGGCGCTTCGACAAGTTCATCGATCACAAGGGGATTTTTTCTTCGCCGGAAAATGAAAATCGCGATTGATTGATTGATTGATTTTGAGAGTTGAGGAGAGGAAGAAGAGATTGAGGGAACGGTTTCTTCTTCTTCCTTCCACTTGGGGGTTTGGTTTGATCTCGCGATGGATGTTAATTTACATACTTACCCTTTGACCGGGACCAGTATTCTAATAACCCGGTGATACCAAAACGCGATCGTTTACTTACTTGCCCGCAAAGTCTTTTTCTTTCTTTTTTTCGTTTTTCCCTTCTTTAAACTTTTTTTATACTCCCTCTATTTGCATAAATATTAAAAAAATTATTATTTTTTCCAAAAGTAACATTTGATATTTAAATTAGGTGTGGTTAAACCAATTATAAATAAATATATATTATTTAATTGGTCACACTATACCCAATAAAAGTAAAAATTATAAAATTATGAAAGCTACTTATATTTTGAAACAAACAAATTTTAATATTAAACAAAAACTGTTGAGTGTAATTCTTTATATATTAATTTGAAACCTACTCTTCTTTTGTTGTATAATGAAAGCTGAGGTACAATAATGATGTGCGGGTCAGGACCGTCAGGTCATGCGTTATGGCTAGTTACAAGGGTCACTGTCAAGAGGTTTGTGGGCTCAAGTGGTCAGGATCTGGTCAGCGGCGAGCTAGTGGTGGCAACGACAGTCTAGTACACATATGGGATCGTTCTAGCTCTACGCAGCATACATCTGCAGCTAAAGCTCTCGCTTGGTGTCCTTTCCAAAGCAATTTGCTTGCGTCTGGCGGTGGTGAAGAAGATAGGAAGATAAAGTTCTGGAACACTCAGACAGGGGCTTGCTTGAATTCGGTTGACACTGGTTCCTCCCAAGTTTCTTCTCTGTTATGGAGCAACAAAGGAAAGAGAGCTGCTTAGCTGACATGGGTCTCAGCTCACACTGTGGAAGTACCCATCGATGGTGAAAGTGGCTGAGCTTTCTGGTCATACATCAAGAGTTCTATCTATAACACAGTGTCCGGATGGTTGTACTTGTACTGTAGTCTCAAGCAGCAGGAGACGAGACTCTGAGGTTTTGGAATGTTTTTGGAGTACCTGAAACCGTCAGAAAACCTGTTACAAAACCAGCTCGTGAGCCGTTTTCTCATGTGGCTCGTCTTCGATGAGACCGTGAAGGCTAGCCTACAAGGAAAGCCACTGATCGATAATTGATCGGATTAAAAAGTTTAATTGTGTAATTTTGTCATCAGAGTTGCTAACTAAAAGGACGCTTAATGTAATAGAATGACAGAAGTTTTATCTTCTGTCACCACCTTTATTTGCAAGTCTTCGTTAGGCATTTTTGTGATCAATTCGTTGACTTCTCAAAAAGTTTTTCTCATCTTTCTTATTTTGTTCTATACGTACATCTTTGGACAAAACTTGTTTGTTTACAGCCGGTTTGTTCTAAACAACTCGAGTGTGGAGCATTAGTTGTTGATAAAAAGGGGGTATGTTTGCTCTTCTTTGGTTTATATCATATAATGCGTCTGTTACGAAACAGAATAAGATGTTGTCAAACTTTATTATTATCTAAGAAAATCAAAGAAAACTTAACTTTTTTGTTTGAACAAATCTTAGTGATATTTTAATACGAAACCTGATGTATGGGGGTGAATTAAGACTTTCCTAAAGGGAGGTTTACTGATAGAAAACATATAGTTGGTCTAGCAAATACTATATGCAAGAGGGATATTCTCTACCACCATATTCACCACCACGACATTTCAGTACTAAGCTCTTAACCCCCAAAAACAAAGAAACATTTCAAGCTAATTATGAGTGAAAGGCTCTCAACAAAAGACTCTTGTGCATAGTGTGTCTAAAACGCCTAAAACTGCTTTTTAGGATGCAGCAAACATCACCCAAAAACAGGAGGAGACTGAGAAAAGCTGGTTTAGTTGTGGAGGTAAGTGCAGGCTGCTCCTTTCCTGCAATTTCCATTTTCTCGATGGAACTTGCATACTCTTTGCCCTTTGAAGTTGTTATGCCCACCACTTCCACTTGACTGCCTATTCCAACCATACCCAGAATCTCCATTCTGGTTCTGTTGGTTTCCCCAGTAACCAGTTTGGTTCCCTCCTGACCCACCGCTTTGCATTGCTGACTGGTTTTGAGTTCCCCAGTTTTGATTACTGTTCCCAGACTGCATCCCTTGACCTGTCTGCATCCATCCAGAGCTTGTACTAATCCCTGGAGCTTGAACTTGGGCTTGGGATTGAGTTTGGCCTGTTACACCCCACCCGGAGTTTGCCGAATAAGCTTGTGGTTGTTGTACTTGGGCGGGCCCGCCCCATCCAGGATTAGGCATTCCCTGACCAGTTGGTGGAACCGAAGATGCAGCCCAGTTTACGCTCATTCCAGCTTGAGGAGGACCAGCCCATCCCATGTTTGGATTTACAACAGTCGCTTGACCCCAGCTGCTGTTTTGGTTTGTTGGAGCCTGAGGTTGTCCCGAGTTTTGACTGTTGTTCATACCCCATGCTGGCGCCTGAGTCTGAGTATTTGATTGGCTTGGAACTGGAGCCCTCCATGGATCAGATGCTGGAAACCCTGGTTGACTTTGCGAGGTGAGAGCACTTGGAGTTGTGGTGCCATAAGACGCAGAGGTATTCTGAGAAGAAAATGGAGCATCACCTCTTCCACGACCATGTGAATCAAATTTATCCGTCTGCATGTTACCCCAGCTTTGCATTCCGCCAACCGGTGTTGGAGATGGAAGAGGAGCAGAAGAACCATAGTGATTAACAGAAACGTTAGCCCGATCTGGTGTTGGAATTGGGTGGGTTCCAGGCTGCAACTCACCAGCAGAGTTTACAACCACAGGGATATCTGTCCTTGAAGCTTGACTCGGGACAGATTGTGCTGAAGGAAAACTCATCGACTGGACAGCTGACTGTGCAGAAGGCTTGGTTGGAGACCATCTGCTCTCAAAATTTCTCCTTTTTGCCGTTGGGGTTGTCATTTGAGTCGGAGTAGGCGATGGAAGGCTTCCGCCTGAACTCCAAGTATCCTGAGAATTCTTGGGAACGTCAAGGACTGATGGAGCGGTCCTAGCAGAAGAACCTATATTGGGTTCAGACTGGCTGGATTGACCAGAATAAGCTTTCGGGTAGCTATTATCCACCGACTGGCCTTGCTTCTGAAACAGCCCAGCCAATGCATCAGTCAGGAGAACAGAGTCCAAAGATGACTCGTTGGCTTTCCAGATTTCCAACTTAGCAGGGAAGTACCCAGTGTTGTTCCACTTACGGAGCTGCGCCATTGAAAAAGGTCCTTGAACTTTACCAGATGGGTCCTTGTAATGCCACATTTTCTCTGACTCATTTGACTTGGGAGTAGGCTGCGGAACAACAGGAGGAGGTGGCGTTGAGATTACGGGGGCAATTCTAGGAGACAATTCTGGTGGCGCAACAGCACGGGAACTTCTGGGAGGAGGTTCGGGGAGAGAAACAGTTCTCGGCTTCTCAGAGCCTAAATAGTGTTGCATGTCTTTTTCTCTTTCTCTACCTGAATTCCACAGACTATCACTAACCTTGTCGTCAGAACTACCAAGATAATCTCCTCTTCCATTAGAGCCTCTACCAGAGTAACTTCTACTTAACTCACGAATTGCGCTTGTGCTTGAGTAGCTACTTGTGCCAGTCCATGATTCATTGGAACCAAATCCTCCCTTTCGTGGCGATATCGGGTCTCTTCCTCTTCTGTTGAAGCTACTACTTCGTCTCCTCAGACTTTTCTCTAGATGCATTACAACAGCCAAATATCGAAAAACGTTAGAATAGATAACGCCAGACAATAGATGCAAGAAACAAAACTTGATTTTTATACGAAACCTTTTTCTTTTTCTTCTTTTTCATCTTCGTCTTCGGACTCATAATCTGGGTCCATCTTGGGATCAGCATGTATTTCTGGAATTTCTTCTAGCCTGCGCTGCCGTTCCTCTGGAGACTTTAGCAGTTGCACTTTCTCAACACATTCTCGCAGCGTAACAACGGGTTAAGGATTACTTACGTAAGTGAACAGAAAATAATGAAATTATATGCTTTTGACGACAAATGACAGATCATATGCTCTTTCCAAAGTACAGAAACATACACACAGAAACATTCCCAGAGCATCGGCAATAATCATTTTGACAAAGAACTAAAAAAAATTCAACAGATAAGGATATTCTTTTCTGTGGCCCATGTCGCTAGCACGATCACGCAAATGGCTGAAACGTAGGATCTCTGCGTCCAACAACTGCATCATAAAAGTAACAAATTTCGAAACATAAGAGAAACGATAGAACACTAGTCATGCACATTGCCTGGACAGATTAGTACAGTACTACAGTTAATCTCCGTTTCCCAATCTAGAGAGCTCACTTACCAAACGTATAATAATGAGTAAAAGGACAATAATTAACAACTTACGTTTTTTACCCTCACTTCCTGCAGCGCTATGGCCTTTTCTTGTATATCACCCTAAAAAAAAACAATTGACATTAGAATACCTAAAAAAGTAAAAGCATGACCGTCGACAGAATTTTAAGACGCAACCATATGCAGACTTCAAATAATATTAAGCATACCACTGTCAGCCTGTTGATTAATCCACATTTTATGCTCTGCCTTAGACGATTGCATTCATCCTGAAATTATTGCACGGAAGCTATTGGTTAAACATATGGCATTCTTGAACAATTACTGTTCACTAACCAGGAGAGGTTCGCTCAGAAACGAGGAACACTGCCTCCTCGGCTTGTCAACATATGCAAATGCAAGAGAATTCTATGTAAGAACTAAAGTTCGAATCAGCAGAGGAGTGTGTCACCTCAGTGAAATCTTGATTTGATATAATGTCGATGGATATCACTTCTGTTTTGTCCAAGTTCAATATCTCAAGTACATAGTCTGTTGTTTTTTTGCCAACTTTATAGGGTTCAGGAGCTTTGCTTGTGCCTGTGTTTCAAACCAAAAGAGATTAGAGTCAACCTTTGAATTAACCATATATTAAAATAATCTGTAAAATGGAAACTAAACATACCAACAACTTGAACCAGTCGATATAAATCTTGCTTTTGATTTCCAGATATCCTTAACCTAACAAATGCACTCGCTACTTTTTCTTCGAATGCTGTAGAATCTTCAAGTAGATCTTCCACCAAGCTCCGCCTCAAGTATATCAAATTAATGTTGTGCATATCAACAGCAGCAAAATCATCAAGATTGGATTGACGCCCTTTCCTTGCACCCTTTTTACGTGTTTTACGTTTCTTATCCTTCCCACTTTTCACTGGATGGTCCACGTTTTCATCAAGATCCACATAGTCAGGGTCTGTATCAACAATGCTACCTTGAATATTATCTGCCTGCTGCTGCTCTTTATCAAGGAAATGGGTATCAAGGATATTTAACATCTCAAAGTGCCCAACATGAGATTTCCCGAACAAATTCTTAAGCCTGGAGTCACAAACAACTTGGCTTTTACGACGGGGATCACGAAGATTGTATTTTTTTATATAATCCAGCAGGAGCGCATGTACTTCTGTGGAAGGTAAGAAAGATTTGTCACCACGTCTCATGTGCGCGACAACATCCAAAAGTTCCTTGGAAGCCCACGTTTCACCTGACGAGCTTTTATTAGCTGGTGATTGGTTTTTCTCCGCAGAACCAGACTTCGATCGACTTCTGGTCTTCTTCTTTTTTGGAGAACTATCCGAATCTGATCCTTCATCAGTTACATAGTCAACCTCCCTGGCTGTTCCCTGTTTACCAGCATGAGACTTATTTCCTTTGTGTGGGCTCTTAGCCTGATCAAGTTCCTCTGGACTTATAGATAGCTGCGTTTTCAAATCAATCCAGTAATCCTTGAAGAGAGATTCCCAGCTGGTCTTGTCATCAAAATCCAACTGCGCCTATAAAAGACAAAACGGATTCAGTGAGAGGTATCAGAAACAGAAGACTGACAGTCAAATTGATAGTGGAAACTAAGGTATAAACGAAAAGCAACTATTCGGTGTGGAACAACGATGACCAAATTCATAGTGTATTAGTCATATTTCAAAGTAAAAAGACAGAGACGTATGCTTATAATGCATCAACCAAGTTGAAAGCTCATAAACACGTGCATAAAGCAATAGAGCAATTCTCCAGGAGAAAACATAATCAGTAAGTATCATCAAGCTTTCTATGCTTAGTCCACAAAATGTTTGATGAGAGAAACGGTAAAAGCAAGTTCATGCGGTACTTGATCAGTTTTATCAACAGATAATCACAAAAAAAAAAAAAATCAACAAGAAAGAAAAAACTAAAAGTGTATTCAATCAAGCATACCGGCTCCTTCTTTTCCTGCTCCTCTCTTTCTATCAACTTGATTGTCTCCATGCATGTTTCACACAAACCCTTATTACCTCTTATGCAAAAAAAGACAGCATCCTTGGCGCAGCCCTTGCATAATGAAAACACACATGTGTAACACAAGTATGTCGCAGTTTTCTCACATTTGCTACACTGGTGCCATCCTATTCATGAAAATGTAAAATTGTGTTAGGTTCTACTATAGAGACATAGAAATAGACCTTCAAAGATTAAGCTTCCAAATACATACATATACAGAGAGAGGAAACAAACGGAAGTATGACAAATGACCACTCAAACATTATACTATCTTGAAAGTGTATGTGATGTGTTATAATATATGAGGGACAGTGGCATACTAAGATACGGCACAGTGTTCTATAGGCTCTTACATTACATTAGCGTCTGTTATTTATTACCATATGTACCAAAAGTGATTGTGAACCCATTGCTAAAGACACGAATCATCAACAAATCGGTACAAAGGGAAAATAGCTTAGAGAGAACAATTAGTCGATGCCTAACAGAAATGAAAAATCAATATCTTTCTCGTTATATCAAAAGGTTCTCCTAACAAGTTTAAATGGATAGAATTATAGTGACGATGTCACCACTACCAAAGTATATAAAAGCATCAATGCTAGTGTATTTTCAAAAAAAATTACTTAATAAACGACACAAGAGATCCCACTGCTGCTACCGTTGACAACAGCGAATCAACTAAAAGCCACCGTTGACAAGTTCTTGGGGAATTTCAAAGACTACACAGCCTTGATAGCAATCAGTTGCCTTTGCCTGTGTAGCATTTGACAGTGGTACAAAAGGCTTGAGACTAAAGAAAAATTCAATAAGGAAAGACATGGAATGAAATACGATGTGCAAAACAAAAGCAATAGAAAATAACTTTCAACTAAAATTTCAACCTTATAATCTGAGAGGAGTAAAGGAAAAAAGGATTTAGGATAAATGCATACTATTAGCCAGGAACTCAAACGAAAGAAGAAACAAAAAGCTCGAATTACCAAGAAATTGCAATAAAAATCATAATCAGAATGACAGATAAAAAACATATACCATTATGATTTCTAAAAAAGTAACAATGTTAAAGACACTGTATATAACTAAGGTAAACAATATACATACACCACTCAGAGAAATTTTAGCAGATTATGCATCATGTTTTCCTGAACTATATTCACTGATTAAATAGAGAAAAACTTACCACAGTTCCATTTACCCTTTGACCGGAAAAAATCCTCGTCTTGATTTACACAGGAAGGGTGGTAAGCTTTTGGGCAACCCCTGCAAGCCAACATAATCGTACATTTAAATACAACAAAAGTTATCATCTGTTAAAGGGACCAGAAGAAAGAAGGAGAAAAGAGCACATGAACTACAAATGTAAGTTTACCTGCGGTCACAAAGGACAAGGTCACCCCCATCAAAGCATATGAAACAAACATCTTCCTCTTTCTTCTTTCCCGTCTTTGTATTTCGCACCCGCTTCCTCTTTCCTCCAACACCCTTATTTTCTTCCTCGACGTCCTCTGCATCTTCATCCCCCGTCTCAGCCGTTACACTCTCATCCTGTGTCGCTGTTAGTTCTGTCATTTCTATCTCTTCCTGACTTTCCTTCCCCTCCTCTATATCAGCTAATGAGGAGTCTACATGCGTTTCCGCATCAGTCATGTTTTCATCTTTCTCCTCATCCTCATCTTCGGTCCTTGCCTCTGTTTCTTCTGACATTTCAGAAGCTTTTGTTCCGTCTACTTTACCCTCAACAGTCTCCTCTTGTGTCTCTGTCATTTCTGCCATTCCCATCTCCTCCTGTCTTTTCTTCTCCTCCTCAGTATCAGCTACCGATGAGTCTCCAAGAGTTTTCACATCCATCATGTTTTCATCTTTCTCCTGATCCACATCTACGGACCTTGTCTCTGTTTCTTCTGATGCTTCAGCAACTTTTGTTCTGACTGCTTTACCCTCAACAGTCTCCTCCTGTGTCTCTGTCATTTCTGCTAATCCCATCTCTTCCTGAATTTCCTTCCCCTCCTCAATATCAGCCACCAAGGAGTCTCCATGTGTTTTCACATCAGCCATGTCATCATCCTTTTCCTGATCCTCATCTTCGATCCTTGTCTCTGTTTCTTCTGACACTTCATCAATTTTTGCTCCCTCCACTTTATCCGTAACAGTCTCCTCCAGTGCTTCTGTCACTCCCATCTCTTCAAGATCTTCCCTCCCGCCCTCAATATCAGCTATCGAGGAGTCTCCATGGATTTTCACATCTTCCGCCATATCAGTCATGTCATCCATTTTCTCCTCATCCTCATGTCTGATCACTGTCCCTGTTTCTTCGGATGCTTCAGCAATCTTTGTTTCGTCTACTTTAGCCAGTTCCTCGGATAGTTTTTGGGTTTCCTCCAAATCAACTGTCAGTTCTGCTTCACCTACACCAGCCATTCCTTCACCTTCTTCCTCTATCCCATCACCATATTTAACATATGTTTCCACTTCTTCTGCAGACTCTGGTACATGCATGCCCACTGATTTACCAGCTTCTGGATCCTTCTCAAAATCTTCTTTGACATCATCCATAACAGTTTCCTTATCTACAGACGATTCACCCACTCGAGTCTCATTTTTTTCTGAACCCTCATTAGCCACATCATCCACATCTTGGGGCTTAGTTTTGATCTCCAAGACAGGCTTTTCTTCCTCCTCAGTTTTCTTCAATAACTGATTACCCATAGCACCTCCTGCGACATCCATGTCTTCTTTTGCATCTTCATCTGTCAGATCTCTAGCTTCTTCACCAATTTGCAACTCTTTTAAAGGCCCTCGCTCTAAAGGAACTGAATCGCCTAAACCTTTATCCTGAGATGAAATTTCAGTAAAACCAGCCACGCTAGCTACATCTTTAACATCGGGAATATCTATGTCAACACTAACTATATCTTCCAAAGAGGCAGCTTGAGCTGCAGTGTCCTCCTCCATGACATCAACCTTTTCCTTTTCGGACTCTGTGTCCTGCCCTAACTTACTCTCTATCGCCTGACTACTCTTCTCATCGGCCATACCTCCACAAACTACCTCTTGGCTTCCCTCTCTCAGAGAATCATCTCCGTTTACCTCGGAAGCTGGAAGGTCAAGTGATGGAGGTTCTTCTCCTGAAATCGAAACCTTTTCACTTCCTAACCCTAACAAATTAGCTGCTGAGTCACTCTGCTTAGCCGCACGGTCCTCTTCTCCTCCTTCACCAACCACCGGAGGAACCACCTCCACCGCAGCGCTACCGCCAACCAAATCCAAGGAACCGCACTCCTGAGCAACGAAACCCGCATCCTCTTCTCCTCCTCCTCCGCCTCCCTCGGCGGCCGCCGGAGACAGGTCTGCGGAAACGGCATCAACCACACCACTCATCTCAGCGACGGGATTCAAAACCGCAGCGGCGGTGTCAACCGCATCAATTCCTTTCGCACCCGTAGCTCCATCGCACCCGCCTCCTTCCTCGGCGGCAGCGGAAGATTCGCCGCACGGTCCTGTGAGATTAGGGTCGTTCGAAACACGAATACATTCGGGGTCATCTCGCATCGACTCAACGGAAGCTTTCGCCGAGTCGGAATCCATATGCGATAAATAGGGATCAGCTTCGCCGGCTACAACAGTCGTCCATAAAATCACAAATTAAAAAGAGGAAAAGATCTGAAAGCCTTTTTAGGGTTTTCTAGAGGATGATTTTGTTTTTTGTTTTTTTTTTTTGCAAGAACATTTTCAGGTGTAGCAACCACATTAGATACATGTTATATTTACTAATTTCTAGGTCATACGAAAACTTTATCGAGGTCGGTTGGTTTGGAACTATAGACGATGTGGTGGGAGTCTTCAATGTCTCAGGTTCGACCTCTTTTCTTCACCCTTACTTTTGTTTGCTCTTCCGCGAGATTGATTATCGTTACATTTTTCGTTTTCAATCTCCTATATATATTATTTGTGAAACATTACAACTTCTTTTTGTAGCCACATGTCATCACTATGATGATGGTCCATCTAATTATATAATAAGTTTTTTATTAAACTAACCATAAATTCATTATTAATGTCATTTATTATTTTCTTAAATAAAGATTACGGAATTGCCTAATGTGGGTAAAGTATATATGACAATTAATGATTTTGAATAATAAAGATCTATAAAAAAATATATATTCTATCAAATTTGTTTAATTTAAAATTATTAAAATATTTTTTTTTAAAAACACAATAACCATATTATAAAAATTTAGATTTTTCTGTATATGTTATATTTTGAATTTTAAAAAATGACTATAAATCACTAAAACTGTTAAAAGTCTCACATTCAAATTTTGCGATCTATGGTTTAAAATTTTTGTTATGACAAAATATAAATGATTACAAAATCGTATAAGTAAAAGTCTAATTTAATTAATCATTAAGATTTAAATATATATATATATATATATATATCATTCTAAATTAAACTATAAACCATATTGAATAAATAAATATTTTAGTTTCAAAATTTACTTTGAATAATTTTTTTGATAAAAGTTTTGAACTAACATTGATAAATTTTTTTTAATTATCAATTACTAAAATTATTAATCTCACAATAAAAATTTTGTTATCAGTAATTTAAAGTTTTTGGTATTAAAAATACACATGATAAAAAAAAACATATGAGTAGAAAGCATCACTTAAAAAAAAATAGACATTAATATTAAAAATATACTATGTATGTTAATATCATTTAAATTTAATTACATATCCTATCAAATATTTTGTTTTAAATGTTTGGATTAATAAAATTGATTTATACGTTCGCACCAATTTAATTATATATTTAATAGTTACTGACTTTTAATTATTTAATATATATTTATAATTTCATAATATGTAAGAACATATAATACATAAAATAATTTGTATATATAATGTTTATTCCGCGCAAAACGCGGGTCTTAATCTAGTTTACATTAGTATTAAAGCCCAATGTGCTACGGGCTAGAACAAAATAATGGACGTAGTTTAATAATTTGATAAACCCGGATAAGCAAATAGAAAAAGTTTTGACACATGTCACTACATAGGGAAAAGATAAACCGTTTTGCAGATTTTTTTTTTTCCCTGTGGAAACATCATAGTCTAATGGTTAAAGTTCAAATACTTCTACATCCAAATTTAGGGTTCGAATCGCAGGCTATGCAATTTCTTGCAGATTACATATAATAGGAAGTCCATATTTTAATTTCCGGAGAAATCCTACGGCGAGGCACATACACTACATGTATGTTTCTCGCTAGAATCTTATTAAAAATAGGAACAGCTAATAGCAGTAAAGAGATAACAAACCATCTATCAACACTATAACCATACTAACATACAGTAGCAGCAGGTCAAAGAGTTAACTATGAAAATAGATGGCGAGTATGATTTATTAAACAATTATATAGACTACGGAAAAAAGACTTACAATGGATCTTCAACATGGTGCAAGTTCTAACCAGGCGTGGATCTTTCATAGGACGGTTCAGGTGATGCAGTTAGGTATAGATCCTCATAAGACATGTAGTATTGTTGGTTATCGAATCATCTATGTAATATTTCTCATAATTGTAATATCATAATAAATCAGCGTTAAAAAAAAATCGTAAACCAACCGCTTTGTAGATATTATGTATCCGACAACGCAAAACACAAGTACTCTGGTCGCCTTCTCCGATTATCACTAAAAGCTCTTCCTAACTGATCCATATTCCTCTTTTGCTAAAGCATCAACTGAAATAACTAAAACACTTAAATCTCGATGGATTGATAAAATCAAAGATTTACTAGTGGAATAAAAAGTACAAAATCTTCAGACATCTTCAAAGAAGGCTTCAAATATATTTTTATGATCTTCAACTGATCCGATCCATCTCAATTCTCACTAAAACGAAATTTGCATTCTCCTGAAACTTATATCGGCTAGTGAAGATTTATTCTATAACGTTGATTTTTCTATAAAGTTGATTTCATATAACGGTTGAACGTGAACTAGCTATATAGAAATTTTGGAATAGTATACCGGAATGCGCCGACTTGGTGGTTGATGCGAAGGCAGTACTAAACTATTTGAATTACATTTTTTTTGTTTTCAGTTAACATTAATATTAACAATTTAATAAACACGACAACGGTTGAGAACGTGAATTAGTTATCTAGAGATTTTGGAATAGTCTAGCAGAATCTGTCGGCTTGGTGGTGATGTGAAGCTAGTACTAGGATATTTGAATCTAGGTAATTTTAGTCAAAATCAGGCTTATACTCAACTTTGTATCTCTGTTTATCAAGTTTTCTATTTATAATATAATTTTTTTTAATAAAGAGTTCGGCATTTATTAATATATACTTTCTCTTTATTTCTTTTGCTTCTGAACTTCATTCAAATTTTATTGACTTAAAATTGTGGACTCAAATTTACATCTCCAACGATATTGTTGTCATTGCATCATTACTCATATTTAAAGCTACACAATGCAATTTTGTAGGAAATCATGTTCTTATAATCATTCTATATGTAAGCATATTGTTTTAAAAAATAGTTTATTCGCTCTCAAAATAATGTAAATAGATAAGGAATTGTGAAGAACTTCCCTACAACCCACATTTATTCCGTGGAGTTTCCTCTCATAATTAAAAAAAAAATAAATCATCGAAATAGAAATACATGCAAATAGCATGAAGACAAGATCAGAAAAAACCAAAAACACTTGTTTCTAATCAAAGCTAACATTCTACCAACACACAAGTTGATCAAACGCCCAATACGCAAGAGGAAACCAACTTGATAAAAACAAAATGAAACGAGCCACATAACACGGGTAACATAAAACGAAGGTGTTAGTGTAACTTTTTATTTGTTCGTTTGTTCTCGCAGGCTTGAGAATTTGAAGAGATTATCATTTAATGTAAGCCAAATAATTAGTACGTAGACGAAGGAGCACATAAAAAAATGGCAAATGAGAGAGCAGAGCAATACCAAGGGAAGACCACCGGGTTCGTCACCATAACTTGCCTTATTGCGGCCATTGGTGGATGCATGTTTGGATATGACATCGGAGTCGCAGGTACTAGTAAAAAATTAGTGCTCAAGTGTCTTAAACTACCGAAGTAGGCATGGGCGTTAAAGAACAATTCAGTGTTTTTTTTTTTTGATTTTTACGAATTAACTTCTTAGGCATTCAGGCTTCATCATATTATCATACATATATATATATATATATATATATATATATATATATATTCAGCTATATTCTTTCTCTATATTAGATCTATTATGGATCTGAATTTATTTTGTGTTCGCTTAATAATAATAATTTGGATCCGGGTATTTTCAGATATCATATAAAAATAAACCTAAAATTAAATATTTAAGATACTTATTTAGATTTCAAATACTCATTTTGGATACTAATTTGAATCTTTTGATAGGATTTTCCAGGTCTTTACGAGAATATTCGGTTTTGGGTTTTTTATTGTACCCATTCCAGTTCTGTTAATAATACTTTGAGTTCGTGTATATATCTTATATATTAAAATAGAAGTCATGACTTCTTTCATGTGTGAATTTTTTTTAATTTGGACCATCACTTAAAAATCTTATTAAATATATTTTATTAAGACTAATAATACATAGAATCTATAAAATACTTTAATCATAATATCTTTTGATATCTTTTCATTTTAAATATAAATATATTTATTTTAAAATTCTAACAAATTTGTTTTAAAAGATTTTTAGAAGATCTTCATTTTCGAAATTATATTTACATATTTTCACTAATTTTGAAATTATTTTGAAATGTTATTATACATTAATAAATTAAGTAATCATTTATAAAATGAAAAATAAAATATTCTGTAATATTTTATATATTATATAATCATAATCAATCATATTAAAAGAAAATTATTATATTGAGCTAAATATAATAAATTTTTATTAAATTTATAAAAATTTTAAATTTTGTTTTCGTCAGTATAAAATATTTATGTTCAAAAATAAAATCTAATATGTTGGTAAGATGTGTTTATAATTATATTTTAAAAATTCTAATAAATCTGTGTAAAAATATTTTAACAAGAATTTAATGTATTTTAAGTTATCGTTTATAAAATGAAAAATAAATAAATTAAATCCTATTTTATCTACTTTACAGTCATGATCATGTTAAAATATAATTATTAAACTTAAATAAATATGATAAAAGTATATTCAATTGATAAATTTATAAATTTTATTTTCATAAATATAAATTATTTATTTAAAAATATAATATGATGATAGAACGACTTAAAATTAGCAAACCATATAATACATGTCTAAAAATTAACATATGTTAGACTTTTGTATATACAATAATATATTATCTAAAATGAATAAGCATAAAAATATTAGAAAAAAATACAGTTTTGAAACACAGATCAGAATTTAGCATAAATTAAATACAAAATAATTTTTAAATATGTTTTCTCATGAATATATTAATTTTCTTAATAACTAAATGCAAATACAATAAGATAAATATATAATGAGAAGTGAAAATATATACGGTTTTAAATAATTGATTAATTATAACATGCAAATTATAAAATTATTGTATTTGAAATAGTTATATAAACATTTAACTATATGATTAACGTTAAAAATATATACCACTAATGTTTAAAAACAATAATTTATATATAGAAAAGTAAAAACAAACACCCGCGCGGTTGCGCGGATCAAAATCTAGTAGATATATTATACCATTCATCAAAATAATTTTACAGCTCTAAGTTCTAATTTTTTGGTCCGAGTTCGATTTGGTTGTGGGTTTTTTTCTTTCCATGTTTCATATTTTGAGTCCCACCTGATTTTATACCAACCTACCAACCTACAAGATCCATTTGGCT
Source organism: Brassica napus (assembly GCF_020379485.1). Lineage (NCBI taxonomy): Eukaryota > Viridiplantae > Streptophyta > Magnoliopsida > Brassicales > Brassicaceae > Brassica > Brassica napus. The sequence goes on from NC_063452.1 coordinate 8,201,451, forward strand.
ATCTCAGATTTTTTGGGTTTGGATCTTGAGTCACTCAAGGGCTTTGGCTGTACTTTACAGGTGGTGTCACGTCGACGGATGACTTCCTTAGGGAGTTTTTCTCCAACGTGTATGCCAAAAGGAGAAACGCTCATGAAAATAACTATTGCAAGTTCAACGATCAAGGACTTGCCGCATTCAACTCATCACTCTACATTGCTGGTTTGGTTGCCACTCTTGTGGCCTCACCAATCACTAGAAAATATGGACGTCGTGTAAGCATCATCTGCGCTGGGATCTTCTTCCTAGTTGGAGCTGCTGTGAACGCTGGTTCGATCAACCTCCCCATGCTTCTTCTCGGACGGATCATGCTAGGCTTTGGAGTAGGATTTGAATCCCAGGTTGTGTGAGAGAATTTAATGTGTAAAAATAAAATAAAATAAAATAAATGTGTAACGAAAAAAACACAGAATCTTTAATTACCTGACTAGATATTATCTCTTTTTTTTTAATTACAGGCAGTTCCTGTTTACTTATCAGAGGTGTCACCAACCCATATAAGAGGTGCTCTCAGCGTTTTGTTTCAGTTGGCAACAACTCTTGGGATCTTTTCAGCCAACATGATCAGTTACGTGACGCAGAAGCTTAGTCCTTGGGGATGGAGGCTGGCTCTTGGTACAGCTGCTTTTCCAGCTCTGCTCATGTCTCTCGGAGGCTACTTCCTTCCCGAGACTCCCAACAGCTTGATCCAAAGAGGGTTGGCTGAAAAAGGCCGCCATGTCCTCGAGAAGCTAAGGGGAACTAGTAACGTCGACGCCGAGTTTCAAGATCTGATAGATGCCAGCCTCTTGGCAAACTCCATCAAGCATCCTTTTAGAGACATTCTGGAGAAACGCCACAGGCCTCAGCTTGTCATGGCGGTTCTCATGCCTATGTTTCAGATTCTCACTGGCGTGAACTGCATTCTCTTTTACGCGCCTGTTATGTTCCTCACGATGGGATTTGGGGAAAACTCTTTGCTCTACTCGGGAGTTCTATTAGGGTTTGTCCTTGTTCTTTCGACTTTTGTTTCTATCGGGTTAGTGGACAAGCTAGGACGACGACCTCTGCTCTTAAGCGGCGGATTACAAATGATCACCTGCCAGGTAAGAAGATCATCAACCTTTTTTATTTACTGACCCTACAATCATCACCGATTCACCAATGCAACTCATGTTTGGACGCAGATCATAGTCTCGGTGATCTTGGGATTGAAACTTGGTGACAGCCAAGAGCTGTCAAAAGGATACTCCATCATGTTGGTCATCTTCTTTTCACTCTTTGTTCTCGGATACGGATGGTCATGGGGTCCTCTTGGCTACACTGTACCGAGTGAATTGTTTCCCTTGGCCATCCGTTCCGCAGGGCAGAGTATCACCGTTGCTGTCAATCTCCTCTTCACCTTCATCGTGGCTCAGGCTTTTCTTTACCTCCTATGTGCACTCAAGTTTGGTATTTTTCTTTTATTTGCTTGTTGCGTTTCTGTGATGACCATCTTTGTCTACTTCATGTTGCCTGAGACCAAAGGAGTGCCAATTGAAGATATGTCACTCATTTGGACCAAACATTGGTTCTGGAAGAAAATGTTGCCTGAAAACTAGCTATAAGACCAGCCGTGTACAAAGCACTAAAGCAGTTTGCCTAGAACTACAGTAAGGAAAACCATTTCCATCTAACCTAATAATTGATTATGTACAAATGTTTTCAAATTCATTACAGTTTCTGCTGCATTACTAATAACTTTTGCATTTTTTCCCTCAAAAATGTATATATCTTTTTATCATTGTTCTAAAAAAGTATATTTTTCTCGCACACGTACGGTTAAGTTTGTTTTAATCTAATCAGACACGTGTGTATTTGATAGAATGTTGTATTTTATTTGTACATCTAACAGCATTTTTGCGTGAATATTCAACAACCGTACAACCTTGACTAAGTTGTGTTCTATCTCTTAAACAATTTAGTAAACAAAAGGGAAAATGGCATTCCGGTTAGCCGGATAATTCTCAAACTTCCGGAGATACCACCGGTGAGTTTCTCCAGCTGCTAATGTCAGATTCCAAACCTACAAAGAAATGACATAAATAAAATTTCTCTGAATCCAAACAAAACATTTCATTAGTAATCTTGACAAATAAGGAAAGTGCACCATACCACGAAACCAAAGAGTAGCCAGATGGTTGCATCTGTTCCTCCACTCGCAATCAGCAAACCCGCATATAAAACCTTATATTACAGAGCATCATATACGATTTAGTGAAGACAAGGAAAGAAGAACATGAAGATGTCACTACTAGGGGGAGATATCATTACGATTTCTGCCAAGTAATGTGGACTAGAAACGATCTCAAACCAATCTCCATGTGGTATTATGTACTCTTTCACTTGGCTAGGACTTTCTCGAAGCGAGCCCTGCAGAAACATTTTTTTATAATCTCTCATGATCTAAACACACATACAAACAGTGAGATCCAAATGTTAAAGAAAACATACGAGAATTGCGTGACAGCGTCGTTGATGTAACCATCCCCACATAAAAACGGCTGCACCAATCAACTGGCACCATCCGAGCTTCACCAAAGGGATTAAAGAAGATAACAAATCAAACTCAAGGGCTGAGGAGGTATGGCTTTTTCCAAAGAATGTTACCACCTCTGGAGCTATATTGACGCAGAGTGATAAAGGCGCTGCTGTATAGAAACTAAAAAAGCTCAAATTAAAACTCAATCAAAACTAATAAGACAATTTTTTTTTTATTGAGAGACTTACAACAATCCAGCGAGGTAGCCAAGGATGCTCATCCGAGCAGAAGGGCTATACTTGAAGACATAGAATGACTCTAGAAGGCGTCTCAGAACTTGGATCTCCATCAGGAGAAGTAGAAACACTGCTCGCCACACTTCGAACCGATGCTGGAAAGGAGTCATTTTGAAAGCATACATCCACGTGGCAGCGAGCAGAAGAGTCGTCCACGCCACACCGAGAACATAGAAGTGAGCAAAGTGTTTCTGAGGAAGTGTCCACTTCTGCACTGTTTCAAAACAAGAAACTGAAACAGAACACTTGTGAAACTAAAAAGCTGAGATCAAATTTCAATCGGATTAACAAGGAAGGTGGAGAGGAATAGCAAGAACAAATTTCAATCCTTTCTCACGGTAACTGAATAAAGTGATAAACTTTGATGAATACCTGAGAAGACGAGGAGGGCTGGAGAATCTTGCCTCTCCTAGCGAAACCCAAAACGAGTTGGTGAAAAGTTGTCAGCTTTGAATTGGGTATCGAAGCAATCACCATAGGAAGTATAGCAGCGATCCAAGCTACTCTAACCAACCAAACTATCCCCAATTCCATTCTCTTCTTCTTCTTCTTCTTGAGAGTGAGAACCAGTTGTGAAGTCACTTTGTTTGGTCCTTTCGATCACAATCCACGTGTGGGAATGGATCACTGTGTTGATAAGGTTTTTGTGATCTCTCTAATTATAGTGATGATGACCAGCACTCAGCGTTCACATTGTTTAATTTTTTTTTTTGTCACTAAACATCGTTTGATAACTAGATCTCTGTTTATGCGGTTTCGGGTTGGATTCGATGGATGAGCTCTCGTCGGAGGACGATCTCTCCGTTGGTAAAGGGTGATGTTTCGAGCGAAGCTTTCTTCTCGGTGCTGGTGATGAATGGAGGCGGATGAGATTTCGAACTGGCGATTGATGCTCTCCGATAATGGAAATACATGAGTTGAAGGCGTTTGCGGTGAAGAGGGTGTCCCGGTGAATCGATGGTTGGTTCACCGGTGGTGGCTTGAAGCGGGGGTGTTGTCGTGGCTCGAAGCGGCGGCGCCTCGTTTTGGTTCTAGGGTTTCTCTAGGTGGGCTTTCGACCTATGTTTAAGGGGTTAGACTGTCCTCGTTGGACTTTGTAAGGTTCTGAGCTTGACCCTTTAATCAAATAAATTCTTGACGAAAAAAAAAAAAAAAAAACCTAGATTGTGCAGGTGACCACCAGAAATTAGGGTTGGCCAAAATATCTGCTTCTGAAAACTCAAATCAAACCAGACCCAAAAAGGTAGTATAAACCCGAATCAAAATTTGTCAAAATACCAGAATGGATCAAAAAATTTAACAATTCGAAGAACCGGAACTAAAACAACTCCGAACCACAATTTTTTTGATACCTTAAAATATCTGAATCATAGTTAAACATTTAAATATATATTATTTATTTATAGATAAAATATACAAAAAATATCCAAAATTCTTGAAAATATCAAAATTATCCAAAATAACCACAAAAAATATAGCTAAAAATAGCTAAAATTACTTAAAACATAAGATAAATTTCCTAAATATCTATCAGTTCTCCGTCCAAATATTCAAACTAGACCAATTTTTTGTTAGTTTTAGATATTTTATCATACAATATTCAAATTTATATGTTGTGCTTTTTAGTTTTTGAATTTTTAAGATTTTTATTGATGTTGAATTTTAAATTTTTAACATAACTGAAATGTGTGCTCTAAATCTAGACCGAACTTGAAAGGATCGGTACGAAAATTTATAAATATTCAAATGGAGCTGCAATCTCTAACTCCGGAAATCAAAATTCGAAATGAGCCAAAACAAACCTGGATAAATACATGAATCGTCATCCCTATCAAAGAGAGGTATTATGTTTTTACCTCATTTTTGTACCATTATTCATGTTTATTTTCATTAGAGAGGGATTTTCTCAAATACCTTAAGTACGAAGTTTCGTTACAGAAACAAAAAACTCTTATACTCTTTACTTTATAGATATATATAAATATAAGTAATTATTAAAATAAATAATAATCATAAAAATCATAGTTTTTGATAAAATGCTAGAAACAACAAAAAAATCGAAAGGGAAATTCTAATTATACTTCAAATTTCATACCATTTTTCAAAATTGTCTTTAAATGATAACCATTTTTATAAATGCTTAAATTTATTATGAAAAAGAAAAAATTAACCCTCTTACATCGTTTATAAAGGTTTAAAAATTATTTATACAAGTTTATAAACCCAATATCAATACTAAACCGTACACAATAATTACTAAATCCTAAATTCAAATGTTAGAGTATTTTTGAAAATTGATATCCAATTTAATGTATTTCTAAGTAATTTTTCAATACTAAACCATATTTTAGTATAGTTTAAATGGAATCATTTTTCATATAATTGAAAGAAAAAACAACGAACCAAAATGAAAAAGAACATGCAAAATCAGAGTTCTTTGAAAATGAATATTTGATTCAAAACAGAAAAACCGAAATATGTATTGAATTTGTTTCATTCTTATGTGTTGCACTATTTTTTTTTCTCACTATTTTTTTTTGTACTTATAAAATGCTACATTGGAGTCTTGGACTATAATTGTCTTCGTCAACGCCGTTAAGGATCGTCTATGGTCCTCTCGGAGGTTAGAAGAGAGGCGCTTCACATTAGACAAACGAAGCTTCGACATCGGCGTGACGGCTCCCTATAGAAGAAGCTGCTCCTCTGGTTCTCGGAGGTGGAGTGTGGTGAGACTCAGAGCTCCTCCACCTGGTCAATGGGAGAGTTATGAGGCTTGGGATACACACTTAGGAGCAATGCATTCGCAGTACCGTATTGAATGTCAAATCCGTAGCCTTGCTCCTTCTACTTTGCAGGGACCCAACTTGACCGTAGATGGTGCCAAAGCCTCAACCCGACCTTCAAAGATACAAAGCTTTGCTCCTTCGCTACCGGTATAGCTTAAGTGGGAATACGCACCCTGAAGGGTGTTGGAGGCAGCCGGTCTTGATAATCACTCAAATCTTTTGGTGTTGGTTGCTTCGGTTTAGTAATTGGAATTCCTTTTTTAGGAATGTCGTTGGTTAAGGACTAGCTTTATTATCTGGTTTTAGTGGTAGAATTAGGTGGTTTAAGAGGCGGTTCATTTTGAGTCGTGGGATGAATTCGGCTCGTCGTGGTGAAAAATGCATCGACGTATTGATTTGGGTAGCGTATGATCCTTCTAAGTGTTCCTTGGTGATACTAGATCGCGTCGATGTATGTGGGATTGAAAATCTTTCGAGGTTGAAAATCTTGTAATCACTTATTTGGATAATGAAAGTTATCGTTGAGCAAAAAAAAAAAAAAAAAAAATTGGCTTCGTCAACGACACAAAGCAAAACAAGAACCAGAACCAATTGGGAAATTTACTTCACTATCCGGCCCACCTTACCAAGCCGAAGCTCACTTAGTGAAACGATGTCGTATAACCATAGTTCCGCGAATCGTGTTCTTATCCAGTAAAAAGTGGAAACAACATATTCTCTGCCTCGGATCCACGCAACTTTTAACCCTAGTCAGATTCAACCTAACCACAGTTAACCTCACCCCTCCAGGATTCTCCCACGTGGACAAATCGACGATCAGTAAAATATTCTTTTTTTAAATTATTCCATCGCTTTAATTCGTCCTCTCCCTATATCAGTCCCCTCTTCGTCACCCCTTAGCTAAATCACACCAAAACCCTAATCTCTCAAACCTTCTCTCAAACACAAAATGGTTAACCCTAAAGTTTATTTCGACATGACCGTTGGCGACAAAGCCGCCGGCCGCATCGTGATGGAGCTTTACGCCGACACAGTCCCCGAGACGGCCGAGAACTTCCGTGCTCTCTGCACCGGCGAGAGAGGAATCGGCAAATCCGGAAAGCCACTCCACTACAAGGGCTCGGCTTTCCACCGCGTGATCCCCAAGTTCATGTGCCAAGGAGGAGATTTCACCGCCGGGAACGGAACGGGAGGAGAGTCGATCTACGGCATGAAGTTCAAAGACGAGAACTTTGTCAAGAAGCACACCGGTCCGGGTATTCTCTCCATGGCTAACGCTGGTTCGAACACGAACGGATCTCAGTTTTTCATTTGCACTGAGAAGACATCGTGGCTCGACGGGAAGCATGTTGTGTTCGGTCAAGTTGTCGAAGGGATGGATGTCGTTAGAGACATTGAGAAGGTTGGATCTGACAGTGGAAGGACTTCTAAGAAGGTTGTGATCGCTGACTGTGGTCAGCTTTAGATCTGATGAGGGGAAAAAGAGAGAGGTTGTTGATCCAATGGTAGCTTTGTGTTTTTTCTCTGTTGTGTTTTGTTTTTTGTTCTGGTTTTCTTGGGTTTTCTCTGTATTTCTATGGCTACCATTGAATAATAATGATAATGATTAATCTTAGTTATTATTGCTCTAATTAAATCTGTTTTAACAATATTATCAAACTCCTTATTCGGAGAATAGTAAAGCTTTATATAAAATAAATTAACAAATGTGTGGAAAAGTTGTGATTTGAGTGAAACTTATACGTTAATAGATAATGACACGTTGTATTGTTGCTCTGTCCCTAAGTTAGTCTGCATAAAAGTTTATTATCAAACACGTTCTTTGAATAGTCAAAGGTTTATATAAAAACGAAAAGAATTTGTAGAAAGAAAAACTTGCGACGAGTATCCAATAGTACATTACTACATATTTGACGCATTAAATAGTAGTGTAAATTCGGAGATTTTTATAGAGAATGGATGTGATTTGTCAGATCTTTAGATGTCATGGAGCCATTGAAAAGGAAATGTTTATTGAATGGATTTTTATTGTACTGCTATTTGTGGTCATGTTTTGCACACGAGGAAGAAAGTTAATCTATGGCCCAGATATGAATCTGTAACCATTGTTATGAGGCTCCACTACCATATTTTACAGGCCCAATTGCTTTCGATTACGACATTTGTAATAATAAGAGTAATTGCACTCTTTTTTTTTTTAACCACGTAAATTTTATTAAATTGTAAAAGGATGATACAAGAATTCACCGATCCTTGCTCTAAGGGGTGATTTCTCTTCATTTTCTTCTCTCTCTAAGGGGTGATTTCCGGTGATTTTTTAGTGCGGTGGTTACTTGCTTTTATTAAATTTTCTCTTCCCTCACCGTGAGTGGGTTCTATTGACGAGCATTTGCTACGGTCGAGTTACTTTTAGAAAGTCCTTATTTCTCTTAAATCAGCTTATTTTCTTTCCATATAATTTCGATCCAATTTCCTTTTCGACTTGGGTGTTTCCGATCTTGGCTTCCCTCTTTTCCAAGTTTTCCTTTGGTCATGATATCCCAAAAAATCATGATTGAGTTTTGTGTTATTAAAGGAAATTTCACTTCAATCACGTTAGATCTTTTACCTAAAAACTCGCGTTTTACTTTCTCTTCCGTCGTCGGAAATATCAGTTGTCGAGATACTATGGCTGATTTGTTGCACAAGGCGATCCAAGCAATGTCACTTGAAGAGGAGGAACCTCTGACACTCCCCGATAGCCCAAGGTTTAGGGTTGTGGACGAGAATCAGATAAGTCTTTTGGGACGCTTATTGAATCCAGATTGTCAATCAATGTCAAGAATGATTGAGTATATGCCAACAACATGGCGAGTTTATGATAGGGTTCGTGGGATTGCCTTATCCCGAGATAGGTTCCAGTTTGTTTTCCAACGGGAAGAGGATCTTCAAACGGTCTTGAATGATAGGCCCTGGTCTTACAACCATTGGGCCATGGCGCTGGAGCGATGGACATCCAATCCTCCTCAGGATTTTCTGCAGTCAATTGATGTGTGGATTCGGATCCGCAACATTCCTGCTATCTTTTTCACAGCGGAGACGATGTTCAAACTGGCTTCAGAAGTTGGTGTGGTGGAAGAGATATCATATGATCCTAAGGTATCTCATACCAAGGACTATATTCGTGCTCTGGTGCATTTCAATACTAATAAACCAGCTAAAGCTTTCCGCAAACTCAAAGTTCCGAAAGGAGGTACAGTGGCTATAGAGTTTGAATATGAGAAAATACACAAGAGGTGTTTTCATTGCCTGCGTCTCACTCATGAAAAGGTGAGATGCCCTTTGTTGAGGAAAGGAGGTAGCAGTGGTAACAAGGCTTCTGTTGGCCCTAGAGTGCAATCTGGTGGTCCGGTTATCACAGAACCGTTAGATGGTCCTCCTGGTTTCCCTGTTCTGTTTCCGGAACTATCAAGAGAAGACCGTAAGATGGCGATGCTGTACATCTCTCACGCTGATGAAACTGAGCGTCGAGCTCGTATTGAAAGGGTGAAGCAAGGCACTGAAGATAACAAAGTAGCGTCCTCTGTTCATCTTACTCGTATTACGAAGGAGTTAGATAAAGGGAAGGGACATGTGTTCTCATACACTGAGCTCTTGGAATCACAACATTGTGGTGCTACTCATCAGATTACTGCGGCACCCGCTCAACATCCTGGAGAAAAGAGTGATGATGACACTGAATCCTCAGGATCAAAATTCTCAGCCTGTTAAGCTCCACTGATTCCATTGGGCTCGGGTTTTCAGCTTGGCCCTTCTTCGGAAGGGCGAGTCCTTGGGAATGTTGGTTCAAACAGGTCATTAAAGAGACGTCAGTCTTCATGGAAAAGAAGAGGTTCTGGAAGAGATACAGCTCCTGTTCTGGCACAACATGGTTCGTCATGTGCAGATCAGAATTCAACCGCGAAGAGGAAGGCAGTCGCTTCGATAAACAATACAGAAACCAGAAACAAGAAAATCTCAAACTCAACGGTGGCTTCCGTATTGAAGCCGCTGCTTCCCCAATGAGCATTCTCTCTTGGAATTGTCAAGGAGCAGGAGGCTCTGAGACAATTCCCTATCTCCGGACCCTTCGTAGGAAGCATTATCCGGATTTTGTGTTCTTGATGGAGACTAAACAAAAGTCTGAGTTTATTTTTGGAGTGAAGAAACAACTGGGTTATGATCATGTTTTTACGGTTGAGCCAGAAGGTTTAAGTGGAGGATTGGCTTTAATGTGGAAGAATACGTATCAAGTTACTATATTGTCAAGTGATAAGAGGATCATTGATCTCAAGGTTACAATTGGATCAGTGACTTTCTACATGTCGTGTGTGTATGGCGATCCAGTGGCTGCAAAACGTCATGAAGTGTGGAATCGTTTGGAGAGTTTGGGATTGAGTAGAGACGATGCGTGGGTTCTGGTTGGGGATTTCAACGAGCTGCTTTCCAACGATGAAAAAAGTGGTGGTGCAGTACGTAGTGAATCAACTTTCTGGAACTTCAGAAATATGGTTCAGAACTGCAAATTGAGAGAGTTACGACACTCAGGGAATTGTCTTTCTTGGGTTGGTTGGCGGGAACAAGGCTGGGTGCAATGTAAGCTTGATAGGTGTTTTGTCAACAGTGAATGGCTGGCTCTGTTTCCTCGGGAAAATTTGGAATACCTTGACCTCTGGGCATCAGATCATCGTCCCATTAGGGTCTGCTTCTCACTGGAGAGGGATAACCCAATGAAGAGGAGGTTTTTCTTTGACAAACGCATGCTGTCTAGGGAGGGTTTTGAGGATTTGGTTCGTATGAGATGGGAAGGTGATACTGGTACGCGTTGCTGTACTATGGACCGGATTCATCGTTGCCGTAGAAAGATTATGGATTGGAAAGGAAAGTTAGATATGAATTCCAGAGATCGTATTACTCGTTTGCGTGCCTTTTTGGAAGCAGAGGTATCAAAAACTTCTCCGTCTTATGACACTATGCATCGTCTTAAACAGGAGCTTGCAAAAGCTCTGCGAGAAGAGGAATTGTTTTGGAGACAGAAGTGTAGAGAAGAATGGCTTCGGGCAGGAGATCGGAACACTAAGTATTTTCACAACTGTGTGAAGGGGAGAAGAATCCAAAATCGTATCTTGATGCTTCTTGATGACATTGGCCAGGAGCATTTCTCTGAGGGTGCAAAAGGGAATTTGGCTGTGGAATTTTTCAGAGATTTGTTTACTAGCTCTAACCCCTGCGACCTGGAGTCTCTGTTCCAAGGTTTCCAGCAGAGGGTCACAGAGAACATGAATCAACATCTTACACGCCCTGTGACCGCAGAGGAGATAAAGAAAGCGGCGTTTGATGTTAAAGGGAGTAGTGCACCGGGTGAGGATGGTCTGACAGGAGTTTTCTATCAGAGATTCTGGCATATTGTTGGTCCTGGTCTGACTGCTGAGATTCAAGAGTTCTTCCGGTCTTCAATTATGCCTGAGGGATGGAATCACACACAGATCAGTTTGCTTCCAAAGATTGTGAATCCCTCTCGCATGAAAGATATGAGGCCGATTAGCTTGTGTTCGGTCCAGTACAAAATTATATCGAAGATCCTATGTAATCGGTTGAAGATAATACTCCCTGAGATCATTGCGGAAACACAAGGCGCGTTTGTGTCTGGACGAATTATTTCAGATAATATTATCATCGCTCATGAGATGATCCATGGTCTGCGTACTAGTACAAAAGTGGCAGAGGGTTGGATGGCAATTAAAACCGACATGTCAAAAGCATATGATCATGTTGAATGGAGCTTCCTTGAGGTCTTACTGGAGCGGATGGGTTTTGATCGAGTTTGGGTGCGATGGATTATGACGTGCGTAAGCTCAGTATCCTTCTCGGTGTTATTAAATGGAAACTCTCATGGACATACTAAACCGGAAAGAGGAATTAGACAAGGTGATCCTCTCTCTCCTTTCCTGTTCATACTGTGCGCAGAAGCTCTAGTCAGTTGTCTTAATTCTTCTGAGGCGGCTGGGCGTCTTCACGGAATCAAACTGACTAGTTCGGGGCCTTCAATCCATCATTTGTTGTTTGCTGATGATAGCTTACTACTGTGTAAATCTAACCCAGAGGAAGCCAATGAGATTCTAGCCTGCATCAAGTTGTATGGAGATGCGTCGGGCCAACAAGTGAATCATCTCAAATCGTCAGTTATTTTTGGCTCTCTTGTACCGGAAGTTACCAAAACAGAGGTTAAAATGGTTTTGGGAATTGAAAATGAAGGTGGAGAAGGTTCGTATCTTGGTCTCCCAGAATGTTTCAGCGGTTCGAAGAGGAAACTGCTGAGCTTTATTCGAGAAAAGCTCCATGGTCGACTTCAAGGCTGGTTCGCAAAGGCTTTGTCGCAGGGGGGTAAGGAAATCATGTTGAAATCTGTTGGTATGGCGCTTCCCGTGTTTGCAATGTCTTGTTTCAAACTCCCAAAAGATGTTTGTGAAAAACTCACAAGTGCAATGATTGAGTTCTGGTGGAGTAGTGGAAACAATAAAAAGAAAATTTCTTGGGTTGCTTGGAAGAAGCTTTGCACAGAGAAAGAACTTGGCGGGCTGGGTTTCAAAGATATTGAGAGATTTAATCAGTCTATTTTGGCAAAGCGGCATGGAGGATATGGTCTTCTCCGAATTCCTTACTGGCTCGTCTTCTAAAGCATAGGTACTTCAATCGTTCAGAATTTTTGGACTGTGGGATTGGGGCTCGTCCTTCGTACGCTTGGCGGAGCATTATGCATGGAAGGGAACTGCTGAAAGAGGGTCTTTTCAGTAAGATTGGAAATGGAAGAAACACCAAAGTGTGGTTGGATAATTGGCTCCTTGATTCAGTCTCTCGACCTCCTCGTTATCGTCAAGATGCGATCGTTGATCTGACACTAACAGTAAATGATTTATTGGACCAGCAAACCGGCTCTTGGAATGTTGACATGGTGTGTCAATTGATAGCAGAGGAAGACATAAACTTGGTTCTGAAAACAAGACCAGTGCTATCTAGAGCGGACGTGATTGTGTGGGGTTTTTCAAAGAATGGTTGCTATGATTCCAAGAGTGGTTACAAACTCCTGGACACTATCATCAGGACCAGGTCAGAGGTTCAGGTATCTATCCCTCCGATTGAGAAGCAGTTGTGGTCTAAGCTCTGGAAAACTAAAACGTCACCTAAGCTTCGTCATTTTCTTTGGCGTGTGATGTCTGGAGCCTTAGCAGTTAAAGCTCAGCTTCTAACTAGAGGAATCATGGTCGATACCACATGCCCTGTCTGCAATCAAGGTCCGGAAACAATTTGTCACATGCTTTTCCACTGTCAGAAATCGAAAGATGTTTGGAAGGCATCGCGTTTCCCTTTGCCCACTGCAGGATGGTCTCGTGACTCTGTTTTCTTGAACATGTATCATCTGATTTCTCACAGTCATAAGCAGCATGTTGGCGCTTCAGTTCGTCTGTCATTCCCTTGGATTCTCTGTCAGATTTGGAAAGCGAGAAATAGGTTGTGCTTTGAACAAGTACAGCCTGTAGCAAGTGATATTGTGACTAAAGCTAAGGAGGAAGCTGTCGTGTGGCTGAACCTACATGGTTGTCTCCCTGACAGTCCCATCGTCTCTATCCCTGCTACAGTTGAAGTGTCTGTTTGGTCAACACCTCCAGCCCACGCCCTGAAATGTAACATTGGTGCTACGTGGTCTGAATCATCTCATGTCAGTGGGGCAGGTTGGATCATTAGAGATTCTGTCGGGAAAGTGCTGTCCCATAGCAGAAGAGCTTTTAGTGGAGTGGCTTCGAGTACACATGCTAACCTTTTGGCAGTATCCTGGGCCTCAGCTGCGGTTATTGACCTGAAACTGAAGAACATAATGTTTGAGTTTTCTTCCGTTAAAGCTGCAGGTGCGCTTAATAACCCACTGGAGCATCCCCTTTCTTATCATCTATGTCATGAAGTAATAAATAACGTTTACTCACTGACTAAGAGCGGATTGTTCCTAGTTCCTGAATCATGTAATGTCGCAGCCTCTGCAATAGCGACGAGCGTCACAAAGGACCAACGTCTGCAATCATATATTGCATTTGGTGGGCCTCATTGGTTGTCTGCTGTGCTGCTGCAGGAGGCAATTTAAGGTTACTCTGTTGCTGATTAATATTAGCAGGTTAAGGCTCGGTTTGAGTTTGGAAGCCTGCTTTATGGTTTTTTTTTTCCCAACAGTTTGGGTTTGTTTTTGGGGCCTACTGGCTTCCACTTTGTTTTGGTTTATTTCGTGTATTATCACATCCCTTTGGATGCAACATTTCTGAATGATCAATGACAAAAAAAAAAAAAAAGGATGATACAAGAAGTTAATTAGCCAAACAGGAGGGAAATGATAAAATAGACCGGAAATATTTTGATGAATAGCATTTTTAGCAATAGCATCAACCGCTTGATTATTTTCCCTATTCACAAAGTCCAGTGAGCATTCCAGAAGAAGTTGTATCCAATGACGTATATCACACAGCAGATTCCCCAATTCCACATGCTCTTTAACTTGATTAATAATTGTACACAACTCTTTGCTATCTCCTTCAAACCACACTCTTTGGAAACCACGAACCCAAACTTGTTGAAGAGCTATAAGAAAACTTAAAGCTTCCCCTTCTAAAGATGTCTGCATACTTTGTACTTGAATACTTCCCGCACCCAAGAATCGTCCTAATTCATCTCTTAAAATCAAACCAACACCATCCATTGTATCTTCAGAAACAAAACTATAATCAAAGTTACACTTAATCCAGCCTATCGGTGGAGGTTCCCATTTTGAAGATTTTACAATTTGTTGTTGTGGCCCAGAGTTAGGAAGAACAACATTTGTATTTTTTCCATCACCTATCCTTACACGAAGTCCCTGTTGAAGTAGTTCTTTACCTAGTTGAATAGACTTATAGCCATAGGAGGCATGCTTAACATTTGAAGACTGTAAGAAATCCAACGAATGGTGATATCTTCCTTTGTATATTCTACTAAGAAAAGAATTAGGGTTTTGCCATATCCGCCAAGCTTGTTTAGCAAGTAACGCTTTGTTAAAGCTATATAAATCTCGAAAACCCATTCCACACTCTTTCTTTGGTAGACATAATCTCTGCCAAGATACCCAGGAGATCTTTCTTCTTTCATCTCCTTTTCCCCACCAAAATTCAGAAAGGATTGCATTAATCTCATCACAAGTGGTTTTAGGAATCAAAAAGCAACTCATTGGGTAAACCGGTTTGGCTTGAAGAACAGACTTGATTAGTACCTCTTTACCAGCCTGAGATAAGAACTGATTATGCCACTGTGAAGTAATAGCTTTGATCTTCTGAACAATTCCTTCAAACTCCTTGACTTTACTTCTACCAAATTGTTCAGGAAGTCCTAAATATTTCCCCCCTCCACCAGTGACATGAATATTTAAAATATTCTGAATTTGAGTTCTCCTTTGACTATCTATTCTCGCACCAACGATTATGGAAGACTTCTCCAAATTAACCTTCTGACCAGATGCCTTTTCATATTTAACAAGAATATCAGCCATACATGATGCATTCTCCTCATTTGCTTTACAGAAAAATAGAGAGTCATCCGCATAAAATAGATGAGATACTGATGGACATCGTCTTGCTAATTTCATTCCTTGAAACTTATTTTCTCTTTGTGCTTTATCTATCATCTGACTAAGAGCTTCTGCATATATGAGAAACAGGTACGGAGATAATGTATCATCTTGCCTTATACCTCTTGATGGTTTGATCTCCCCATATGGTATTCCATTAATCAACACCGAATAGGTAACATACTTAACGCAAGACATTATCCAAGAGATACAGATCGTATGGAAACCCAACTTAAACATAATAGCTTCAAGAAAACTCCATTCTACCCTGTCATAAGCTTTGCTAAAGTCAGTCTTTATTGCCATATACTTCTCGGAGCAGTCCTTCTTTGATTTCAGAGCATTTATTAACTCATGAGCCACTAGTATGTTATCAGAAATTTGCCTTCCTGGAGCAAAAGCAGCTTGTGATTCTGAGATATTTACATCCAAGCATCGTTGAATTCTCAAACCCAACACTTTTGAGATCAGTTTATACGCAACAGAGCACAAACTTATAGGACGGTAATCACCCATACTTGCAGCTTCAGGAAACTTTCAGGAAACTTTGGAATGAGACAAATATTAGTATGATTAATTAGTATGATTAATCCCATTATCCATCTCACCAGTTTCAAAAAATCTCTTTACCATCAGACAAACATCTGGTCCAATAGACTCCCAAAATTGATGATAGAATGCTGCACTATATATCCATTTTTATTACTACTTAGTACTTACTAGTCAAAAAATAATAATTCCTAATGGAAAGCAAAGCATAAGTTCAATTTTTTTTTTCCAAAAAAAATTAGTTTAATCACATTTTGTTGAATCTCATAATTAGATGATATATTTTCGATGAACGATTCTTCATGTATATATGCCAGTTTTGATGGACATATTCTTTCTGTAACATACTATATCATATAACGGTTCAATTACTATATCATACTACTAGATTTTGATCCGCGCTTTTAAAGCGCGAGAAATTTTAATTTAAAAATATAATTATATGTTTTACATATGTTATGGAATTACAGTAACATTTGAAAGAAAAATAAATTGTGCTGTTACCATATAACTAAAACATGTTAGAAATGAATATTTAAATAATTTTTTGTTAGAGACGTCTAGAAATTAATATTTGGTTGATGTTATGAACCAGATTGTGGATGGCTCATAACCAAGAGATTATGATTTATAATCTTTCCATTTATCTATGACGGTGTAATCTCCTATATAAGGAACCTCTATGTTACGAATAAAGATAGACTTTTCCATTACTTTTATAACACATTATCATCACAAAACTCTAAATCCCTAAGCTAATACCCAAATCAAAAAACCCTAAAACCCTAACCCTAGCCGGCGATCCGACGAACCCTAAACCCCGATCGCGTCTCTTGTTCCCGCATCTGTTCCAGCTCGCGTCCCATTCGTGTCCAGCTCGCGGCTCAACTCCTTTGGTGGTCCGATTCAACAATCATCTAAGGTTAAAAGGTAATTCAAAACCTAAGAACCCATAATCGAACATGGATTGATTGATAAAGAATGAAACCCTAAAACCCTAATCTTTATGATTCAAAACCATAGGGTAATAGATCAAAAATCGTAATTGAGTAAATCGAAGCTCTAAAAGTTCGATACCCCAAACCCTAAATCATGCTCCTACATGATTAAAACCCCAAATCGGTTTTTTACAAGTTAAAATCCGATAAACCTTAACCCTATATCTATAAACCTTAAATAATATAAGTATCAAAAATAATTATACTATAATTATCAAATCACATATTAAAACCCTAATCGAATATTTTGAAATCAAAACTGTTTTTGGTTTTGATCATTGAAGTTTTAAATCTGATTGAATCTGATGCTATGTTGCTAGAATTGTTTGACCGTTAAATTAACATATTTATTTTCTCATCCTGCATGGTTAATTGTTCATCTGATTTAAAATTGTTTAAACCAACCAGCTTGTTAAAACATTGATTGAATCCATTAGGTTGCTAGTTTGCTTTGCTTATATAATCAGATAGGTTGATAGATTGATTGAGGTTTACTTGTTTAAAATCGGAATGATCTGATTGCATGATTCTTGAGGTTTAATATCATCTGCTAGGATTGATAGTTTTGTAATCTGATATGTTTTAAATAGAAACCCTAAATAATCAGTATGATAGGTTATATTGATCTGATTTGGATGTCTTTGAGAATTGAGAATCTGTATGCTAGGTTGATAGATTCATGATAAAATCTAATGTCTTGAGGTTTAAGATTGTATGCTAAGTTCGATTAAATTGATTGATCTGATTATATGTTTTTGAGGTTTGATAAATTCGGATACTAGATAAATTATTTACACACGGTTTATGCTAAATACCAATCAGCCTTGAAACTGATTCATTAAAATTCATGCTTGAAATCTATATTCTAGTATTGCTAAAATCAGCCTTGAAACTGATTGAGTGATTAATAAATATTTTTACTAGTCTTGCTAAAATCCATTGATTGTTAAACCCTAATTGCATGATTAATTGAATCTGTTTTTGCTAGTCTTGATAAACCATAATATTATGAGCACATAGAAATAGTATTGATGAGACTTGCTAGAAATTGACTGATTGATTAAATGCCTTAAAGATTGATAGTTTTATTGTCCTCACAAGATTGAAATCCGAATTGACTGTTTTAAAGAGTAAGGCCGCATGAAAATTATACCTAAATATTGAGTGATATATGATTTGAGATGTCGAAAATCAACCTGGATTTTGCTGCCTTAAATCTGTCTGGAGATAATTATTTACGGTGGACATTGGATACAAAGATTATCCTAAAGTCAAAAAGACTTGGTGAATGTATCATAGAAGGCAATAATGCCAATGAGAAAGATTGATACATGTCAATTTTAATTATTAGCCATCATCTTATTAAGAGTCTCAAAGATCAGTATCTGACTATAGAGAATCCCCTAGACCTTTGGACAAAGTTAAAAATCGAGATATGATCACCAAAAAACGGTGTTATTACCAAAGGCCCTATTTGATTAGAGGAATCCCAGAATCCAGGACTATAAGTCCGTGGATGAGTCTATTGCTAGCTGGGCAAAATAATGGATTACTGATGAGAAACAGTGAATTGAGACCTCCTGGATTAACCCCATTACCTGATACCAATAAGGCCGCAGAAAAAAAAAAAAGGTAACCATGTCCACAATGATAGACCACACGGTCATGGTCGTGGAGGGTGGAAAGGACGTGGCCATGGCCACTATAACACATTTGGCCATGGGAATCACTATGGCAGAGGCTGTGGGTATCAACCCAATTTGAGCCATGGTCAAGGCAGTGGCCGTGGTATATGGCCGTGGTATATCCTTTAAACTACAAAGCTCGACCAAATCAGTGTGCCATAGATGTGGAATGGGGAACCATTGGGCTAAGGTATGAAGGACTCCCAAACATTTTTGTGACCTCTATCAAAGTGAGTCTGAAAGGGAAGAATCCTGAAACCCACTTGGTCTATAAAGATGGTGAAAATAATTTCGAACATGATCAAGATGATCTTATGGAATATGAGACTTATGATTGTCTAAAAGAATCAAGTTGATAATATGATTTCGACATCAAACTTGTGTGATTGCTTTACTTGTATGCTTTATCTGATTTTTATCTCCTTGAATTTATTTCTATTACATTGTCTGCTTAGATTAAATGAATGAATGATTTTTCTATATGAGTACACTGAAAAACGCCAATATAAGTACTAAAGCAAGTATCACCAGTCTGAAAGAAGACTATGGCTAGGCTAATATATTATTGCCTAAGGGTATGCATCTAGAAATCAGTGATGCCTTATATTCACCCAGCTCTAAGAGCAAGAGCAGCCTATTGGTTTTAAAGATATAAGACTGAATGGTTTCCATATTGAAACAATGGGCGAAGGAAACAAAGAGTTCCTTCCGATATATGTATAAAATCGCCCAAGACCATAATAAGTCCTAAAGACTATACTTGCATTCTCTATTGACCTAGACTATGCATAGATCAGTATGATAGAGGCTAAAAGCCTGCGAAAATATACACTTTATGTCACTACCGGATTGGCCATCCTGGTCCAAACATGATGCAAAAATTGATATTCAAAAGGCACACATTAAACGATAAGAAGAGTTATCCCAAATAATCTCACGTGCGTAGCATGTACATAAGGGAAACTCATTAGGCCATCACCAGTAAAACTGCTACGAGCCCCTTTTTCATAAATAAAGACTATATGTGTAGATAATACTGGTGAATACATGTCCCAAGCGTTTAAATGATTATGGTATGTCCATGGGGGTAAGTGTGGACAATTCTGTGATACATGTCCATACCAAGAACGGCTTGGCCGAAATCTTTTAAAACGCAAATAGCTGATTGATAGACCATAACTTATGAGGTCAAAACTCCCATTCACAGCTTGGGCCACACGAAATTTACATGCACCTAAGTTAATACGTATCATGCCATTTAGTGAGCATAGATATCCCCTATCACAATTATTAACGGGTCAAGAGCCAGACATACCACATCATAAGACATTTGGATGTGATGTCTATGTACTAATTGCTCCACCACAGAGAACTAAGATGAGACCTCAAAAGGAGGATGGGGATATATGTTGGATATGATTCTCCCACAATAATAAAGTACTTTGAGCCAACTATGGGTGATTATATTTGAGGCCAGGTACACAGATTATTTTAAGACCAGGAGGAGAGAAAAAATAATAAAGCTGGTAAAAAATGGTAAAAGAAATAGAATGGAATCAACCATCAATGTCTTGGCAAGATCCTCGGACTAAAGAATGTGAAATAGTCGTCCAAAGATTATACATTTACAAAGCTAGCTAATCAAATGCCAGACACATTTGCTGACCCGAAAAAGAATGACTAAGTCATATATAAACCAGCTTGTAAAGCACCAACGAATTTGATATCCAAGAAGAGACACAGTCAAGTTGCTACAGAATCTAGATAACGTATGAAACATGGTAGACCAAATAAGTTCCAAAAGATAAGAATCCTCAGAAACAAAAGAAAGGTGGAGAGAATGATAATCAAAATCCAAATCCGAGGTTATTAAGGAAACCATCCCAGACATGGAGATAAGGCCGGCCGGCTCTAAGGTACAAGTACCAAACAATGTAGCTTGGGACGCCAAGCTGAAAAGTATTAAAGGTCCTAATAATAATGAATCTCAATCGATTATATCATGTCTGGAACATAATGGAAGCAATAAAGATTGTCGACATAAGATGATTTATTTGCATACAAGGTAGCACTTGAATTTATGAATATAAGCGAGGATCATGAACCCACGTTAGTATAAGAGTGCGCACTCGTAGAACAAATTGGATTGAATGGAAACGTGGGGTTAAATAGTTTAAAGAAGAAAGGTGTATTTGGACATATGATTAAAACGCCATATGATGTTAAAACCAGTGGATATAAATGGGTCTTGTGAGGAATAGAAATCGTGAGATATAAAGCTGATGTTGCACAAGGATTCTCACAAAGACCAGTAATAGATTATGAGGAGATATACTCCCATGTGGTGGATGCAACTACTTTTAGATTTCTCATAAGTCTGGCTATATAAGAGAGAAAATTAGACTTGCAGCAAGTTGATGTAGTGACTGCGTATTTATATGGTCCACTGGATAATGAAAGTACTAGAGGGTATTGAGCTGAAAGTACAGCAAGTTCTCGAGAACAATATTGATAATCATCAAAGTATATGATCTGAATATCCTAGGAACCTCTGGATATAATTTTCCAAATAGTTGAATATCTCAAGAAAGAGTTTGAGATGAAATATCTTGGAAAACAAAGTTTTGTTTGGGATTACAGCTTGAGTACATTAACAATGAAATCCTTGTGCATCAAATAGTATATACAGAAAAGGGTACTCAAGAGATTTAATATGGATTAGTCTCACCCATTATCTAGTACATGGGCGTGAGATCACTTGTTTTGGACACTGATCCATTCAGTCCGAAGGTGGACGATAAAGAAGTCCATAAGAAGGACGATGAAGAAGCCTTTGCTTTTGGTTTATGTTATACTAACCAGCCCAAAGAGGGGTTATTTGGTTTTGTTAATTTGTTTTCAGACAGGTTATGTTTTACACATGGTGGTACACGCATATCACAGCAACATCATCCAAGATTTCGTGTGTGTATTTGAAGTCGATGACTCAATATGTTCGATCAGATTGTGGCATGACCGATGGTAAAGAAGAACCAACTATCATGTTCGAGGACGAAGCATATTCTGCCCAATATCTTCATCACCCACGGATTGCAGAAAATTGGAGACCTCTCAGTAGTGTCCAAATCAGAGGGAGTAATGTGTGTTGTACTCTTTTTCCTTCACCATGGTTTTGTCCCAATTGAGTTTTCCTGGTAAGGTTTTAATGAGGCAACATTAAAGCACATTACATGCTCTAAATGGTTATGACATCCAAAGAGGAGTGTTATGAACCAAATTGTGGATGACTCATAACCAAGAGATTATGATTTGTAATCGTTCCATTTATCTATGACGGTGTAATCTCCTATATAAGGAACCTATATGTTATGAATAAAGATAGACTTTTCCATTACTTACAATTGACTATTTATATTTGATTTTTGGCTGTATTAGAAAGGTCTTTGAAAATTCTATAACTTAAAAAAAAACATTTTGTATAAATTAGAAGATGAAATAACAATCTAAAACAGTAATGGAACTATATCATTCTTATAATATTATCTTGATTATTCCTACAAAAATATTACTTATTATTAATATCATTATTTTCTTACAAAGTTAGGATTATATTTGTAAACATTGTGTAATTTAATTGTTTTTTTTTTTTTTGATAACTCTGGTATCTGGACAGCCACATTCCCAATTATCCCCCCGAAAGGGGTCCAGCGCCCCAACGGAAGGGATGTTAAATTCGTTGTGGCCAAGGCTCGAACCCGGGTGGCGGGCAGTACAGCTGTACCTCCTTAACCACCAAGCAGCTGTAATATAACTGTTTGTATAAAGGTTACATTTGTGTAACCAAAAGAAAAGGTTATATTTATAATAATAGATTGTTAAACGTGAAAGCCAAAAAATAAATTAGGTTAGATCTTCATATTAATTAAGTTGTTACCATCTTTGTACGTATAATATATTGATAATGATTTTTACGGTTCGATCTTGACATCATTAGTAAGCAATTAATTTTAAAATTGACTATGGTTAGATATCGTTGTATGTATTGTTAGATATAGAAATAGTAGATTCGGATTGGTTGAATATATTGTTGGTGAAAGTAATTAAATAAATTCTAAAAAATGTAATGACATTTTCTTGTAAATAATTTGAAAAACCAAGGGCAGAATCCTTGTTTGATGTGTTGTTGGTGATGGACTATGTCGATTGACGAGGCCAAATAGTGTAAACAAACTCGGCCTAATTCGGAGAAAACAAAGTCGAGAAAAGCCAAGCCAGCTTAGGAGATGAGGAATGAAGTCGGCAGATTTACTTATAAATATAGCTTTACATTTTTCTTGCCGAGTTTATAGTTCTCTTAAAGTTTCAATATTTTGGTCTTGTAATCAACCTTTGATCTCTTCATAAACGTTTTCAAATAACACACCACCGAATTCATGCTTTCATCTTGAACACGCCGATTTCAGATTTAACAAAACACCAATTCTCAAGTTTCGTTTCAATATTTTGGTCTTGTAATCAACCTTTGATCTCTTCATAAACGTTTTCAAATAACACACCACCGAATTCATGCTTTCATCTTGAACACGTCAATTTCAGACTCAATATACATCACCAAGTGCTTTTAAATTGTGTTAGATGATCTACTCCTAACTCCTAGTCAATTAACTGGAAATGGAATTTGATACTCGATTATAACATGTTCTTATATTATACAGTATTAATTTTACACAAAAAATAGGTATCCGTGAGATATATTATTCGGCCGTCTGGCGTCTAGACAGTTTGATCGACGGATGTTTATGCCAAAATGTTGTTGACATCCATCACCGGTACTGTGACATCCATCACCGGTACTGTCATGGATAAACTGTATTTGTATGTTTGTATTTCCTCGACCTAATAAACTTGAGACACCAATACTTGTTTAATTCCATCATGGAATTAGAAGCATTAATGTCCTTTCGACATACTATAACAAAACAATCTTTTTAATTCGTACGTAACAGATTCAAATGCATGACTTTCCTACATTACAAAACCTCTTTTCTTAAATCAAGAAAGTAGCCGAACATCTCCGAGAGACTGCAAGAAGAATGGTTCAGGAACAGCACACGTCGAGTAAAACTTTCTTCTTTTTATTTTATTTCACACTTCACGTGTTGTGTGTGGAACTGTGTTCACATTAGTTACAGCTCAACACAACTATATTCATACAAAGTCTTGATAGTATTAACTGCGTAGAACCAATACCTTCGAAACCAATAACTATAACCCAAAACCCATTTAAAAAACAAACTTAAAGAATGAAATATTTATTGCTCAGCACAAAAGGTTAGGGAGATAATTAATAATCCATTACAAATCTTGGAGGCAGAAACATTAATTTTCTTGAGTCGTACGAATACTCTAATGTTCAGACCATACACTAAAGTTTTTTTCTTGTCATTGTCAACAACCTCATTTAATATTTTAGCAGTTGAAGGTTGGAGAAGAAGTGATGATTTCCTTTTTATTTACACTTTTTCATCTTATAGACTTCAATAACTTCTCATACTATTCTCTTCTTCTTCTTCTTTATTGCTTATAGTTCTGAGATATCAAATGGATTCAAATCATAGTATCCTCTTTGTGGCCTTTCTTATTCTATGCTTAACTGTGAATGGAGTTACCGGATATGCCACGGTCACTGGCACGGTATTTTGTGACCAATGCAAGGATGGAGAGAAATCTTTGTTCGATTTTCCCGTCTCCGGTAAGTAAGAATGACATTTGTATACACTTTGTGTTTCGCTGTATCTCTGCTTTTTCGTTAGGATTGTGTTGTTGATTCCTTGCAGGAATCAAGGTTAGTGTCACATGTTTGGATGAAAATGGACAAGTCTACATGTCAAGAGAAGAGACCACTAACTGGCTTGGAGGATATGTGATGAGATTCGACGGGACACCGGATCTAACCAAGTGTTATGCTCAGGTTTCAGACAATGGAGCTCAACAAGGCTCAAGTAGTAGTTGCAGCATCGCTTCAGGTCCTGCGCAGAAACTTAAACTATTGTTTAGTTTCTTTGGGATTGAAACGTTCGTTGTGGATGCCCTTCTTGCTCAGCCAGTTCAGCCAATGTCTTCTTGTCCTAAACCACCACCGGCTCCGGTCATGCCTCCTCCTCAGGCTAAGCTTCCACCTTTGCCTCCAATTGCTCAAGTCCCGGTCTTACCTTCTCCTAAGGCCCCGGCCATGAGTCCTCCTCCAGCTACATCGCCACCTCAATTTAAGCTTCCACCTTTTCCTCCAATCCCTCCAGTTCCATTTGTAGATCCCTCAGCTTGTTCTCACAAGTGAGCTTTCTTGCTTTTTACACACATCAAAATTGGCCAACCTATCTAAATTACGTAACATTTTGGCTTTGTGACTTACACAGGTTATGGATAAGACCTGAGTACAGATGCTACTGGAAGGTGATAGGTCCAGACACGAAGGTCGCGGTCGCGTTTGGACTAGTAGCCGGGAGGAGATATGGTAATGATATGACTGTACGGGAAGCGCTTAAAGGGAGAGGAGAAGCCTACAAGACTCTCCTTAGGGAAGCAACAACTGCATTACTCAATTCATACAACTCTCTTGGCTTTCCTTATAACTCCGTCGCTGTGATCACATATACAAATATGGCTCTCCTTGGGAACTCGCAGCATGATGTTCTCATGACAGCTATCCGTTTCATCAAGGCTAACTCGGGGACTTGCAAATTCACAGTCTGCAAGTGATTTCAGTGTTTTTTTATTTATTTCTTATTTAAATACTCTACACTTTCTTCTTTTCCCAATGTTCTTAGGTCCTTTTGTAACTAACACCTCCTATGAAAAATCTACACTTGGATTCATAGAGTTTATGAACTATTGTATGCCCTTCTAGTAATATGAACAAACACAAACTATTTCCCAGACGGCGCCAACTGTCGAAGGTATTAAGCCATGTCTTTGCTTAAACAAAACTCTTCTTCTAATGTTGTTACGTACTCTGTCTATTTAAGCCATGTCTTTTCAGTTTTCAGAACTCTTTTTTTAGAAAGTTTTCAGAGCTTGTTGTTATTTTCATTTCTTACGTCCAGACCATATTAACCGCACAGTACCTTTTTCTTTTCTTGTAAAAAGAAATAGTAAATAACTAGAATTGGTAATAGTAAAATCTCATTCAATTGTATAACAAAATATATGAACAAAATCTTGAAAAGTTTACGCTGTTGTGCGGTGACTCTTGACTACAAGTACAACATTGTATCATGAATATGAAACCAATATTTTTTCATGTAAAAACATCAGTATCTCACTAAAAAATCGTGATGAACAATCTAGTGCAATCTAACCAGATCGAAACAATTATTAACTAAGGTCACTACCAGAACTTTTGGCCTTTTTGCTAGCATGAATCTTAGCATAAATCTCCTTTGTCCTATAAGCCAACAGAATATCTAAACCGACTCCAATAATAGAAGCTAAAGCCATCACCAAGAAGATGAGACGGTAACAATGAGCTCCGACGCAAGTGTTGCCCCCACCAGGAGTTGGTGTAGCCTCTGCATCGTAGAGGAACCCAGCGAGAAGACCAGAGAAGAGGAACGAGCCGAGTGGCAAGTTAAGTACTAAGATGTTGTAGATGAGACCATAGTATTTGAGACCAAAGAGTTCTGATGCTGTGGGTACGGTAATAGCTAGACGGACACCATAACAAACTCCGACCACCATTGAACCGATGTAAAGTGAATTGGGCACAGCTAAAGCCATTAGTAGATACCCTACAGCCATGAGGATTTGAGATGCTGCGTTCCATAGTGGTCTTGGTGTTCCAGCTTTCCTATAAAAATCAAGAGTACAATTCACACTATTTGCTCAGTAAAGTTATTAAATCAGCACGCTGATATTGATCTTTTTTTTTTTTGATCAAACGCTGATAATCCCCTATATATATTATTTGTGAAACATTACAACTTCTTTTTGTAGCCACGTGTCATCACTAGGATGATTCTTAGAAGTATTAGAGAAATATGTTGGTCCATCTAATTATATAATAAGCTTTTTATTAAACTAACCATAAATTCATTATTAATGTCATTTATTATTTCCTTAAATAAAGATTACGGAATTGCCTAATGTGGCTAAATATATATGACAATTAATGATTTTGAATAATAAAGATCTGATAAAAAAATAATGTATCTTCTATCAAATTTGTTTAATTTTTAACTATTAAAATAATTTAAAAAATCACAATAACCATATTATAAGAAATTTTGATTTTTCTTTATATGTTATATTTTGAATTTTTAAAAATAACTATAAATTACTAAAAGTGTTAAAATTCTAACATTCAAATTTTGCGATCCATGGTTTAAATTTTTTGTTATGACAAAATACAAATAATTAGAAAATCATATAAATAAAAGTCTAACTTAATTAATCATTAAGATTTAAAATATAAATGTATATATATCATTCTAAATTAAACTATAAACCATATTGAATAAATAAATATTTTAATTTCAAAATTTACTTTGAATAATTTTTTTTGATAAAAGTTTTGAACTAACATTGATAATTTTTTTTAAATTATAAATTACTAAAATTATTAATCCCACAATAAAAAATTTTTATCAGTAATTTAAAGATACACATGATAAAAAAAACATATGAGTAGAAATCATCATTTAATAGACATTAATATTAAAAATATACTATGTATGTTAATATCATTTAAATTTAATTACATATCCTATCAAATTTTTTAAAAAAATTGTTTGGATTAATAAATTTGATTTATACGTTCACACCAATTTAATTATATATGTAATAGTTACTGAGTTTTAAATATTCAATATATATTTATTATTTCATAATATGTAAGAACATATAATACATAAAATAATTTTTATATATATGTAAGGCGCGGATCTTAATCTAGTGATCTATTATGAAGCATCTATGCACGTAAATAGTTTGTAAACATCTTAAAGTTTGTAAAGAATCTAGAGGGGGACATTCACATGGTGTGGAATTAAACAGTGTGGTCCTAATAAAAAGAGCAAGATTGCTGGATTTGGACTTATCTATGCACAACTAAGTACAAAAAACTATTGAAATGAATCAAACAGAGAAATCTAAAAGATCTATTTTCTTTAATTGAAAAGTCAATAAGTGGAGAAAAATGCAGACGAACCATTGATTGTGTGTCCATGGGTGTAGCTGGGTTATAGCTTTCTAATTAATGTTAGAACGATAATGAAAGCTTAACGATAGCTCCGCACCAAAAATACCAACCACATGAAAATAAAGTGAATAGTAAGTTGCGGGCGGATACAATTGTATGGAACATAAAGTGTCGGCAAGTGCTAATTGGAAGATGGTGTGTAGAACTAGAACCTGACCAAATAATTAGACTTTTTGTCAACTTTGAAAATAGTTAGATATTAATCAAAAAACAAAAAATGGTATTCACAAAAAATAATCAAAACTTATTTATGTCAAACAAAATTATTGTTACAATTTCAATGTATTTCTGTTATTAATTAATCTCTTTTACCATTACACTAAAATTTTAAAATAAAAGCAATAAAACTTTAATAGGTAAATAAGGATAAACTAAATATTAACTATTTTCTTAATAAGTACTCCTACATTTTGATTTATATACTTTTTCAAGAAAATAACTTTATCGGAAATAACAAAAAATTGAAAAGGTCACTAAAAAGTAGGAGGAGACTTACTTGAGAAAGTGTTCGGAGAGTGTACCGGAAAGAATACGACCGAAGAAGCCCCAAATACTAGTCATGGAGACGAAGATCGAGACGTCTGTGTAACCAAGTGCAAGCCCAATCTGGCCCATGTTGTTCCTACACCACACAAGAACGAGACGAACAGCACCCAAAAATCGACCGTCAGCATCGCTTCCATTATCGTGTGTTCTTCTCCCAACGCCGGCCTCTTCCTCTCCTCCACAGGATTCTCCTCTTCTACAACTACTTCTTCCTTCTCCGCCGATCTGAGCAACGGTTCTTGAATCCGTCCTTCCACGTCTTGTTCTTCACCGCGGTTTAAGCTTCGGATGAACGAGTGGAAAGGTATGGCGATCGGAGAGAACAAGAGGAATAGAAGTACGGAGGCGAAAGCGACCGAGAACACTCCGGTTTTGATTCCGATGATGTCGTAAGACTGGAGGTAGACAGCGACAACGACTGCTAGGATGTTGAACACGGCGAAGTAACGGGTCTCTTCGCTCTCCTCGTCGGCGGAAGAAGCCGGAGGGATCTCACGGAGGAAGAAAACCGCCGTGAGACAGACTGCGAAAGGCACCACCGCGAGTAAAACGAGGAACGACGCCGGATCGTTTGAGAAGAGAGCAGTGCAGAGATCGGTGAAAATAGCCGTGCTTAGACCGACGTATCCTTTCAAGATCCCGGAGACCGGACCACGGTTTCGCCGGAAGTTTCGTATGCAAGTAACAAGAACCGCCGTGTTCATCCACGTCGTGCTGTTTCCTCCCATACAGAGGAATATACACATCTGAACATTACAAACCCTCAGAATCAAGAATTGCCCAAGTATAAATTCAAGAATATTATTATTATTATTATTTTATTTTAAAGAATATTATTAGTACCTGCCAGTAAGGGAGAGGGGTGATGGTGCGGCTAACGACGAGCCATTGTACACCATAGCCAAGAAGACCTTCTAAAGAGCCGATAAGGAGGATCACTGGAGTGGAAAGACGGTCGGAGGCCAGGCCAGCGAGGATTCCAAAGGCTTTTCCGACGTCTTTAGCGACCGAGAGGTTGTTGAGCTGGAGCTGGTTGAGGTTCATGAGTGACTTCAGAGCGCCAGAGTAGTTGGAGAAAGTGTAGTTGTTGCCGGAGATGGATTGAACCCAAACCGCCGTCACAAATCCAAGCCATTTCAGTGCAGAAGAAGAGGAGGAAGATCTCAGAATACCCATAGTAGAAGAAAGAAGTTCAAGAAGAAGAATGTGTTGGTTGTGGATGAAATTAAGGGAGGTTTTATAGAAGGGAAAGGGGAAAGGTTTTGTTTGTGTGTGTGTTTTTAGTTTAATTAACTTCTTGTTGTTTTACATTTTGTCAACAATTATTTATTTTAATTATACAAGTGGGGAATGAGAATAGAAAAGGTACGACGGCGACATGTAGTACGGTTAAGAAGGTGTGCAAACCGTGGATACATCACGACATGGAATATTTTAAAAGACGGTGTGCCAACTAAACTAGGCTATGTTGCTAGCCGTTGCTGCTTAGAATGTTTGTTCCTTCAAAGCTTCATTTTAGACTCCTAATTTATATTGTATATGATCCAATCTATACAGGAGATGTATGATCAAAACAGAGCTAAAATGGGTAATAAGTGCGACATGAACTATTACAGAGAAAAAGGTATGACGTGGGCTGAATTAAGTGTTTTAAAAGTGCGGTCTAGGCCTGGACATTACCTGAACCCGTATCCGAACTTAGTCCGAAAAAACTCGAACCAAATCCAAACCAAAATAACAAAATATTCTAACGGTATAGGATTAAGATAGATTGGATATCTGAACCCAAATGAATATCCAAAGATAATCGAATATATATATATACACTACACCCTATATTTTTAGTTTGCTTTTCTTATTTTATTCAAAATATTTATATTGATGTTGCACATAGCTCAAGATCAGATAATATACATATAATTATGGACAAAGTGATTTACTACTCACTTAAAATGCAAGTCAAACTTTTTGTTTCATGCATTAACAAAACTTGCATTCATAATCTCAAAATAAAAAAAAATTAAAATTTTATCTCCAAATATAAAAATAGCCTAACCTATTAAAAATTACAAAATCAGTTATGCTAATGGTAAATCTGTAAGTACAAAAAACTTTAGTGATGAAGAAATTGATTTTTTTTCAAAATCAAAATATCTGAACCCGCTTGAAAATAACCAAACCCGAACGGATAATATCCGAACCCGATCCGATATGTAAAAATCCCCGAACGGGTTTCAGACTTCAATATCGATACACCCCAAATCTCCAAATACCCCCCGATCTGAACTGCCTCGATCTGAACCCGAATTGGTACCCGAACTCCCATGCCTAGTACAATCAATAAATAAAGATTTACTTTGGAGCATGTTAAGAGAAGTAATGGAGAAGAAGAAATCGACCTTTCGCCAAAAATGATTGACTTATTTGGTGAATAACACAAAACGAAAGTTTCACAAACAGATTGAGATGAAGCCAATTCAGTGGGGCAGAATTGAAACACCTCAACCGGAAAATATTTGAAAAACCCATTGAAAATAAAGTAAAGATTGAATCAAATTTTAACAAATGAAATGAAGAAACACTACCACTTTATTGATGAAATACAAGATTAAATACTGAAAATCCTTTTTGTACACAATAAGAATATCTTTAGAAACCCCAAGCATTACCTAAATTCAAAACCCTTTTCAAATGGTCTTTATAGCTTTGCGCTCCGATTCATACAATCAACCTTACCTTCATCGTAAAAGGAAGCATGGGTGTACAAAATTACTCAGCGAAGATGCTCAATATTGCATACATGCAACTCAATAATCAAGAAATCGAATTTCATGTTCCATTCTAACAACCTAGCAATCACATTCTATCAACCTAGCAATCCGATTCCATCATTCCATACACATTTTCCTATTATCTATTTTCATGCATTCAAAACCAACAACCTAGTATCCCGTTCTATCATTCCTTTACTTACATTTCCTAACATTCCAACCAGAAGGCCTATCAATCTGCGGACCCGTCGGTCCATTATGGCCCATAGCCAACCTGCAGCTGAAGCCAACCTACGACCCGGAGGTCCATAACCACCAAAGCCAACATACACGGCCCAAAGTCAAAACATGATCATAACATCTTTACGGCCCAAAGCCAAAACATATATTTTTTATTTAATTTCATTAGTGTATTACCTTTCTTTCTTTAATTAATCTCATCCTTAATCTATTTCTCTAATATTTTCCACTTATCATATCAATTATTTTCAAGATGAATTCTACGTTCGTTCACATAAACATATCATCATCAGACACAATCTAACATGCAAATATCCTAAGAGCGCAAGAACATTCCTTGAGAAATACCTCTAAGAACGAGTTTTCCATAAACAATTCTCCTAACGTATAATCTCCATCCTAACAAACTAACTATTACAAAATATTGATTTTTAAACCGCCACGAATCACACATCACCTTAGATGAATATCTTAGATTCGAAGGCTCTGAACTTCCTAACGTTTTCCGGCGAATAACTCTTTAGATCCTCTTGATTGTTGTAAAATGAGAGCAGGGGTCCTTATACATATATGATTTCCCAAGATTTCTCCCCAAGCTGAACACTTAATGTCGGTTTCTTTATTTGGCTTGGTCAAAGATCACCATCAATGATTTGACTTGTTCGCTACAATTCTTTCCTTAGCTGTTTTCCGCAGATCTAACATTCCTTTTGTATAATACCACAATGATAGCAAGTCAAACTTTCCTTATTTGGAACACGCATTGTCAGTAGTCAAACATTTGTTAATTAGGCATGCGGTCTCGGTCTTTCCTTATGTATGATCTGATCGTTCCATGATCGATAGACATTTCAAAAAAATTCTTCTAAGAGTCACCAAAAAAATCTTAAAGCATTTAAAGTTTATTTTGCAAGTGTTATAAGATAAAATTTGAAATGATCCTCCACTCCTTTACCAACTCAAGCACTATGATCATCTACTCATCAAGCACTATGATCACCCACTCATATTACCAAATCAAGCACCATCTTTGTTATTTTATGTATTGTTGCTCACTATAAATACCATCACTCATCTCACTCTTTTGTACACCATAAACAAGAACAAGAGTCTATAATAAAAGAATCATTACATGTCATCTCTCTTCTCCCTCTTCATAGTAAATATTCTCTCTTGCATATTTATCGTATATCTTCTTTCTGCGGGGAAAATTAATCGCCCTTATTTAAATTTCTCGACACTATAGAATCATAAGTTATTTTATAACACGTTATCAGCACGATCGTTCTCCAATTTGATAAAATTTATTTGTATCATTTATACTCTGCTATAATGGTCGGTATACCGCCTCTACTATTATTTATATCATGTTATAATGGCCGGAATACTGCCTTATATTCTGTTTATTATTTATTGGTCGGCCGAGCCGCCTTATATTCTGTTTATTATTAATTGGTCGGCCGAGCCGCCGTATAATTTATTTATTACTCTGCATTGACCGGCTGAGCCGTCGCATGATTTATTGTCATAACATAAATATTTCATTGTCATAATTCTTTACTTTTATTAATTTTTATGAAATTTTATAGATTTGATTGACTGTTTAATACAATATTTTCAGACTAATTTTTGGTGCACTCGATTTAACACCAACGGTCACAAAGAAAATTTTTCAAAAATTTTCCCTTTCTCAAACGGTCATGAACAGTGATTTTCATCTATAAATACAACTCATTTTCACTCCATTTCATCATCCAAAACATTTCATCTTCTCTCAAAATATTTCAAATCGCTCTCCTCCGATTTTTTTCATTTCAAGAAAGATGATTCGCGGATTTTTGGTCTTATGTACAATTTTTATTTTTGCTTCTATGTATGGTCTTTTTGTTGGAGAATTTGCTCCTGGAGAATTTATGCTTAATATCGGTTTACTTTTCTATGCGTTGCTTCTCCTTGTAATTGCTTGCATGATTAATGTAAACAGTTCTTTTTAATATTAATAATATTCTAATAATTTTTATTTTGTGTCTTAGAAATTCAAATGGAAAACGTAGAGAAGCTCCAATTTCCAGCTTTAGACATCACTGGTACCAACTACATTTCATGTGTTACAAATGTTGAACTTCATCTTGAATCTCTTGGTCTATCCCAGACCGTTAAAGAGAATAATACTTCAACGCCTCAAGAAAAAGCTAAATCGGTGATCTTCCTTAGAAGACACCTTGATGAAAGTATTATTTATGACTATGCCAACATGAGAGACCCTAAAGAGCTATGGAAGTCTCTGAAAGATCGTTTTGATCATCAGAAAGACATAACACTTCCACTTGCTCGGGATGAATGGCAGAGTCTGAAATTCCAAGATTTCGACAAAGTGATGAATTACAATTCTGCTGTGTTAGGAATTTTGGCTAAATTGAGATACTGTGGTGAAACGATCA
This sequence comes from Brassica napus, assembly GCF_020379485.1. Classification (NCBI taxonomy): domain Eukaryota; kingdom Viridiplantae; phylum Streptophyta; class Magnoliopsida; order Brassicales; family Brassicaceae; genus Brassica; species Brassica napus. Next base: position 8,235,216 of record NC_063452.1, read on the forward strand.
CCGAATCTCAAATGCTTGAGAAGACATACACCACATTCCACAAGAACCACATCACCCTGCAACAACAGTACAGGTTGCAGGGATATACCAAATTTTTGGAATTGATTGTAGCTCTTCTCATAGCAGAAAAGAACAACGAGCTTCTGATCAAGAATCACATGACCCGTCCAACTGGTTTTAAACCGTTTCCTGAAGCAAACACATTAGATGCGAAGAAACCACTAAAGGAAAATAATACCTTTCGGGCTCGCGGTCGCGGTCGTCAAAACTACCGTGGACGACGACGAAAGTACAATCCAAAAGATAGGAAGTCATTCCAGTGGGTCCGCTCTGAACAAACCCCTAAGGAAAAAGAACACCAAGGAAATACCTCCCAGAAATGAGAAGAAGCTTGTTTCAGATGCGGTACTAAGGGACACTGGTCTCGTTTATGTCGTACCTCTGCACACCTTTGCGCTCTATACAAGGAGTCCGTCAAAGGTAAAGAAAAAGAAGTAAACTTTGCGGAACACTCTCAGGGTACAACGCACCTCGATACGTCTGACTTTGTGAATGATTTCGAAGAGACCGCTATCACGGAAGCTTAAGTGCCCATCATGTGACTCTTGAAATTCCACAATTATACCATAAATAATTGTTATTTGTGGAAGATTAATGTATAATTATTGTATGTTTTTTACCTTTTTATGTATAATTATTGTGTGTTTAATATTTCCTAATGATGTATAATATTTTATGAATAATATTATCTTATGTTTGTCTCAGAAATGGACATTACAATTGGAACATCAACCAAGATCAATACTAAAGATATTTGTATACCAGATAGTGGAACAACGCACACTATTCTGAAACACAGAAAATATTTTTCTGAACTAAAACCGACAAAAATCACTGTTAACACAATATCGGGTCCTGCAGACTTGATTGAAGGGATTGGTAAAGCCCATTTCACATTACCTAGTGGGACAAAATTCTCGATAAATAATGCACTATTTTCTCCAAATTCTAAAAGGAATTTGTTGAGTTTTAAAGACATATATCTTCAAGGATTTGATACTCAGTCTGCAACTGAGGATGAAAAGAAGTATATGTATATTACTCTTGAGAAATCGGGAAAACAAAAGGTATTGGAAAAATTACCAAAACTCTCTTCTGGTCTGCATCATACATATATAAGTGCCCTTGAATCACATTTGGTGATTAAGGAAAATTCTGATGATTTTACACTATGGCATGATCGTCTTGGTCATCCAGGAACTACAATGATGCGAAAAATCATCGAGAACTCACATGGTCATTCACTGAAACCCCAAGAAGTTTATCAAGGGAATAAAATGACATGTATTGCGTGTTCTCTTGGAAAGTTGATTATAAGACCATCGCCAACCAAAATAGAGAAAGAGTTACCAAAGTTCCTTGAACGAATTCAAGGCGATATTTGTGGACCTATACATCTACCTTGTGGACCATTCTATTATTTTATGGTAATGATCGATGCGTCGAGTAGATGGTCACATATTTGTCTATTGTCCTCTCGAAATTTGGCATTTGCGAGATTTTTATCTCAGATAATCAAACTAAGAGCTCAGTTTCCTGATTATCCGATAAAGAGGGTTAGACTGGACAACGCTGGTGAATTTACCTCTCAAGCATTCAATGATTATTGTATGGTAACTGGAATTGATGTTGAACACCCTGTCGCTCATGTTCATACACAAAATGGTTTGGCTGAATCATTAATTAAACGTCTGCAACTGATTGCGAGACCATTGATCATGAAATCTAAACTCCCAACTTCCGTGTGGGGACATGCTATTTTGCATGCAGAAACACTGATTCGGGTGAGACCAAGTGCATATCACAAATACTCCCCAATACAGTTAGCATTTGGACGAGAACCAAATATTTCTCATTTAAGAATTTTTGGTTGTGTTGTATATGTGCCAATTGTACATCCCCAACGTACAAAGATGGGACCCCAAAGGAGGTTAGTGATATATGTTGGTTGTGACTCTCCATCAATTATACGATACCTAGAACCGCAAACTGGTGACATGTTTACAGCACGATTTGCCAATTCTCATTTCAACGAGAAATAATTCTCATCTCTAGGGGGAGAAAATAAACAAATAGGAAAAGAAATCAAATGGAGTGTACCATCGTTATTACACCTTGATCCTCCTACGAAACAGTCAGAACTAGAAGTTCGACGTATCATGCATTTACAAAATATAGCAAATTAGCTACCTGATGCATTTGCTGATACCAAAATGGTAACTAAATCACATATACCCGCTGCAAATACTCCTGCTCGTATTGAAATACCACAAAACGGTGGAACGGTAGTTGAGACACATGAATCAGGAACACGTTTAAAGCGCGATAGACCTATTGGTTCAAAGGATAAACTTCCTAGAAAACGTAAGAAATGTGAAAAGCATGATACTCCCAAAATAGCGGAAAATAATTTGGAAGAAGCGAATTGTGAATCTAACGACAATATAGAGCATCATGAATCTGAAGGAAATCACGAGATTTCTATCAATTACATCCATAATGGAAAGATATGGAAACGAAATGAGATGGATGATATTGATGACGTTTTCTCATACCTTTTAGCAAAGGAAATTAATGAAGAAAACGAAGATCCTGAACCAAAGTCTGTATATGAATGTCAAAAGAGACATGACTGGATAAAATGGAAAGATGCGATTCAAGTCGAACTAGATTCGCTTAACAAACGAAATGTATTCAGACCTATTGTGCTTCATACCCAAAGATGTAAAACCTGTTGGGTACAAATGGGTGTTTGTCCGAAAAAGAAATGAGAAAAACGAGATTACAAGATACAAAGCTCGTCTCGTAGCCCAAGGTTTCTCTCAAAGGCCAGGAATTGATTATGAGAAAACTTATTCTCCTGTTATGGACGCAATCACATTTAGATTCCTGATGAGCCTAGTGGCCAATGAAAATTTAGAAATGCGTCTCATGGATGTCGTTACGGCATATTTATATGGATCATTAGATATTAATATCTATATGAGAATCCCAGATGGATTTAAAATGCCAGAAACGTTAAATTCGAAACCTAAAGAGTTATGTGCAATAAAATTGCAAAGATCATTATATGGGTTAAAACAATCTGGACGAATGTGGTATAATCGTCTCAGCGAACACTTAACAAAAGAAGGATACACGAATGATCCTATATGCCCTTGTGTTTTCATAAAGAAAACAACATCCGGATTTGTGATAATCGCGGTGTACGTTGATGATCTTAATATTATTGGAACTCAAAACGAAATCCAAAAGGCATCAAACTATCTGAAAGGAGAATTTGAGATGAAAGATCTCGGGCAGACAAAATATTGTCTAGGATTACAAATTGAGCACTCTCAAAAGGGTATATTTGTACATCAGTCTATATATACCAAACGAGTATTGAAACGCTTTAACATGGATAAAGCAACTCCTCTTAGCACCACAATGGTCGTTAGGTCACTTAATATTGAAAGTGATCCATTTCGACCACCTGAAGAGAAAGAAGAGATACTTGGTCCGGAAGTACCATATCTAAGTGCAATTGGAGCGCTGATGTACCTTGCAAATTGTACACGGCCTGATATATCATTTACTGTGTATCTTTTGGCAAGATTCAGCTCATCTCCAACTCGAAGACATTGGAATGGGATTAAACATGTTTTTCGTTACCTCCAAGGGACCATTGATTTAGGCTTGTTTTATCCTAAAAGTTCAAAAGGTCAAATGGTTGGTTTTGCAGATGCAGGATATCTTTCAGATCCACACAAAGCCCGATCACAAACAGGATACGTTTTCACGATCGGAGGCACTGCTATATCTTGGTGTTCTCAGAAACAAACGCTCGTGGCTACTTCTTCAAATCATGCTGAGATGATCGCACTCCATGAAGTAAGTAGAGAATGTGTATGGCTAAGATCAATAAGTCGACACATATGTTCAAGCAGTGGGATTTACAAAAATATGGAGCCAACCATTCTATATGAAGATAACGCGGCATGTGTTACTCAAACGAATGAAGGATATATCAAAAGTGATAGAACAAAACATATACATCCGAAGTTCTTCTCATATACTCAAGAGCTCGAGAAGAAGAATGAGATTGAAGTAAGATATGTTCGATCATGCGACAATGCAGCCGATCTCTTCACAAAATCCCTTCCTGCCTCAGTATTCAAGAAACATGTCCATAACATTGGAATGCGTCATCAGAAGAATCTATGATTGTTCATTCGAGGGGGAGCTTACGTAGTTGTACTCTTTTTGCCTTACTATGGTTTTTCCCATTGGGTTTTCCATGACTAGGTTTTTAACGAGGCACTACGTAATACAAGATGGATGATCAAGGGGGAGTGTTATAAGATAAATTTTGAAATGATCCTCCACTCCTTTACCAACTCAAGCACTATGATCATCTACTCATCAAGCACTATGATCACCCACTCATATTACCAAATCAAGCACCATCTTTGTTATTTTATGTATTGTTGCTCACTATAAATACCATCACTCATCTCACTCATATGTACACCATAAACAAGAACAAGAGTTTATAATAAAAGAATCATTACATCTCATATCTTTTCTCCCTCTTCATAGTAAATATTCTCTCTTGCATATTTATCGTATATCTTCTTTTTGCGGGAAAAATTAATCGCCCTTATTTAAATTTCTCGAGGATATAGAATCATAAGTTATTTTATAACAGCAAGTTCTATTTAGGAACTACAACTAATATTCCCACTCTAATTCCACTGGACTATAATCTTAAAAATCTGACTGAAATATCACTTTACAAGTGTATACATTTTTTACTCTCTCTAACCTCCATAATAAAACTGAAATTGGATGTTAATAAGGATAAACAATTATTAAAAAAAAAAAACAGGTATAAGATTGGATCCGTCTTTGTAAATAAAATACAACCGCCGCTGCATTCTCCCTTAATTTGGAGGCATTCTACAAGTGGCCTTAGATAATCTCGAAAAGCCATTACGAAAATATAGATTTATGAACAGCGATATCTTTGTCTTTATTTCTCAAAAAAAGATATCTTTGTCTTTGTGTCGTTTAATTTTTTATTTAGCCATGTTGTACTAACATTAAGGAAAGAAAAAAGGCATCGCACTGCTTGCTTGAGAGAATAAAACGTGGCATAATAGACGACAAAAAAAACGTGACATAATAAAAATGATGGTACCTTTTTAAGATCAATATATTTATGAATCAAGAAGACAAATATAACGGCTACCCGACTCTCTCTCTCTTAACTCGTCGGTGGTTAGATCGTCGGTGTTCTCCGGCGTTGTCTCATGTGTATCGGGTTTAGGTTCCGACATCTGGTGGCTTCGATAGCATCATCGACTGGTCGGTTTCTGGCTCCGACGACGCGTCTTTTTCAGGTGTAAATCTGTTGGAACTCGTTTTTGACAAAGTGGTGTGGACTAATTTTTCGATGGGTTTTTCGACGGAGACGTCTGTCGGAAGAACCGGAACTTGGGCCGATGCAATCGTCACCGTGAACACTATGAGTTAGTGTATTTGGTTGTCAAAATCAAAGTTATGTTGAATGAGAAATTGAGGTCCAAAGTGAGTGACTTGCAAAACTTATAAAGTTTTAAATTTGGTTAAATATAAAATATTTAGCAAATTGGATCACTTTGGATATATGGGTTGGAATTTGAACTTAAATTTGTTAATTAGACATTATGTCAATCAACTTATTTAGTTATTCTTATTCATGATAATTTGTATCTCTACTATATAAAAGGAACTAAATTGAAGTAATTCTAGGGGTGCCACATAGGACAAAATATTTCTAACCAATCATTTGTCCATGTAATCAAAGATGTTAAGCTGTTGGGTCACGAATCTGTGATGCGTAATAGGCTCATTTCTTTTATTGATCCGTTTTTATTACTTTACTCTTCCTTACGGCGTCTACAGACCCTCCAAAACTCACCGTCTTTCCATTTCCTCCGTATAACGCATGCGGCGGAAACAATGATGAATCAAAGCTATCCTTCAGACAAATCGGCGTGTAACTCTCCACATCCCTCCTCTTACTCAATGATATTGATGCCTCTTGAAGACCTCTTAGTTAATCACTCATATGAAATATCCCTTGCTCAGCAAACGCATCCCAGCACTATGGCAAATCAAACGACAATCACCACCGTGCAAGCCATTCTCCACTTTTGTTTCACCAGGACCAGGAGATTCCAAGTTGATGTTTTGGCTAATCCATTTCTGAGAAACTTCCATTAAATCCAAAGGAGGCATCCTTATCGGAACCAAGTACGTGACAGTCGATTTCTTTAATCATCATCATCCACAGTAACTTGATCGCTTCGATTACAGAATCGACCGGTGGAGAAAATATTAGAGACTTAGGCTCAATTCTTCATTGACTTCGTCATGGAGAAGAAGATTAGGAGTGGTTATGGGAGTTATAGAAGGTATGTTTTATCTATTGGAACAATGGCATGAGATTACATTTGATCTGAATACAAGCAGTGTTTTGTTATTGATGATGATCAAGAACCATTGATTTCTCAATTCATGATTGGAGATGAAACCAACTCATCAAGTAATGGCTCTTTCTTCGAAAATATAAAATACAAAAAATTCAAAGTTAAGTGTGTTTTTGTTTGTGTTATCATCTACAGATATATTTAACTTTGGATTGTTTATTTTGGAAAGGATTACAAATCTGAAACCTGGTGAGGAACAAGAAGATCCAGAAAGGAGGTATGTTGAGTAAATAAGAGTTTATGGTCGGATAACTTAGAGAGAGTGGTTGATGAGAATATGAAGATTGAAGAGAGAACATTGTAAGCAAGTAATTACACTTGGACTTATGTTCACTGACAAATCCCCGTTAAAGCAAACCAAGCTTCAACGCAGATTTATGACATAGTGTTTCTTCGTATGAGTCTAGCTCAAGGCATCAATCAGATATTGTAATTAGGTTGAGTGTATTGAAGAATTGAAGCTTTATTCTTTTGTTTTGATTTTTAATAGATAAGATAGTTCTGTTACGATTTGAAGACATCTTTTGTGTTCCTTTCTTAATGAAATTAAATTTCTATGATTTTTTTCTTTGATCTTAAATTTCACATAAACTGGATCCAAAGTTACATTGCTGTCGGTACAACACACATATACAAGTACAACCAATACAATTTACTTTTTAGGTAAGATTTGCACGTGCACAAATAAACATACCTGTTGTCTAGTTTATCAGTCACCATTTTCAGTCCAATGTGATCTCTTTTGTATAATTAATAGGCAAAGCCATCTGTGGATATGAAAAGGGTTCTAACGAAGTATCTAATGAGTATATCTAATGAATCTAAGGTTATAGGAAAACATGGATGAGATGACATGATGAAAAGTTTTGCTCAAGTTTGCGGGATCAAAACAAATTCTAAAAAACTCATGTACCTATTATTTGTATAATTAGGTACTGAAAATATGAAAAAATATTCAGCATACAAAAACAAATACTGTAAAATTCCGAGATAAAAATTCATATTAATATGTCTATGATCAATAAACAAAAATTTCAACAAAACAAAAAATAAAATTTGTATGTATACAAGAGAAAACAACAAAATATACATTTAATCCTATAAATTAAAAGTCATGAATTTGAATAGTACTCACTCCGTTTCAGAAAGATGTACATTTTAGGTTTTTCACACTTATTAAAAATATATATCAAATTTTAGTTACCAATGCATTATTTTCAGTAATCAAATATTCTCCAAAAAATTTAACCAATAAAATTTTAATAAACACAATTATGTTTTTAAAATTTACAATTTATAATTAATTTATGCATTGAAAATGTAAAACATGTATCTTTTTGGAACAATTCTTTTTTTCTAAAACATAGATCTTTTTGGAATAAATATAGTATTGTTTAACATGAAAACTCAAATATTGTAACAACAAAACATATATACACTCATCAAATATAATACTACATTACTATGAACTGAAAACTAATCAAACAAATCTGTTAACTATGAACAATAAATCAATCAATTTAATATTGTCCAAAAAATCACAAATAAAATCATAAGCTGATCATATGATTTATTTTCTTAGCTATATTTATGTTTTTTTGGTATAAAATAATGTAAACCAAACGTTAAATATTTTTAAAAGTTTTAAACTAAAAAAAAAAATTATAAGATATTATCCGCGCGTAGCGTGGAAAACAAAACTAGTATTTATATATATAATTATAAATCCAAGCAAAGTATAATAAAGGTTGTTGAATTGGTCAAAACCAAGACATTACTTTGCAAAGCTAACTTACAAGAATCTTGGAAATCAATGCCATTACTACAATTGATTCGTACGTTGGCTGACTCCTTAGATTGCATAACGTGCACTTCCTTTTGATTATAAAAGGAGAGCACTTGTGTAGAAAGCAACATACCCGAGACAATTATTATTATTTTTCTTCTTTCTCTTTGATATTTTCTTTGAGTCTGATAGTATACACAAAACTAGTTTCGCCAGGCTTCTGATAGAGTGACGCAAATCAGAAGATTTTTTTGCAGTTGTATCTTGGGACTCATTACGTTATCAAACCGTCGTACTACGGGACGTATTTTGAGTTAAGGAAAGAGATAATATCTCGCATCTGCAGTTGTATCATCCTTTTCTTAATCTTTGGTATAATTTTATCAAATTTTTTTTTTACAATATTCAGTTCTCCCTAGTTTATATAATACGGTCCCATCAAAATCGTCGGCTTCTTGCTCCACCTCGCATCATCCGCTTGTGTTTGACGGTGGCTTAGTTCCGGTTGGTTCCGGATTGTGCTTGATTTCTTCTTCTTCGCTCTCCCTCTCTTTCAAGCGATTCCCTTAGTTTTTTGTTAACAGGCACAGCGATGGTAGTTGTTTGAAATTATTGATTTGAAGATGAGATCTTTTTGGGCTTTAGTGCTCGACGTCTTTCGGTTTGTGACGTTGAAGACTACAGCGTTGTGGCTGGTGATTTTTTCACTTCCAGATCTCTTCGCGCTGGCTATTTGAACGGTGTGTCTTGTTTCCGGTTTGGTTCCGGTGGATTTCCAATTAGAGCTTCGTCGGCAACGTGCATGCGACGTGCATGCCGGTGAAGTATGGTGGCGATTCAACTTTAGGGCGCGTGTCTCCTCCTCGCTAAGATTCTAACGCGTGGAGTAGCTTGAATGGACCGTCCATCTTTCTTTGGGCTTTGTCTTTTGGTTGGACTCGTTTTGGACTTTTTGTTGTTTTTAGTTTCTGGACCGTTTTGGCCTCTCATGTACTTATTTCTGTTTATGTTTATTTAATAATACTAGATGACAAAAAAAAAGAAGACAAATATATCCAGCTGTTTTTGTACTCTAGACAAATAAATTTGAAAGACAATAATTTGAACTAAACTAAAATTATTTTAGCAGATTAAAAAAAAAGAAAATGCTGAAAATAAAACGAAAAGAGATAAAATAATCTTTGGACTTTTCTTTTCAAATGAAAAAATAGAAACATATAAAATGTCTAAAAACAGATCAAGTGACATTACGAAATATCTCATTGTATTGTGGTCTAATTCGAAACATCTTTACTAATATTCCAATATATATATACAAATTAATAAATGTTGAATACGAGTATTTTCAAGAGAAAATTATAAATTTATATCAAATTTGACACTATTTTTCAAATTTATTTTTAAATGTTAACCACTTCAATAAATATTTTAGATTTATTATAAAAACAAAATTAACCCTCATAAATTATTTATAATTGTTTAAAAACTATTTATAAAAGTATATAAATACAATCCCACCCACTAAATACTATACCCTACACAATAATTACTAGATCATAAATCTAAATTTTAAACTATTTTTGAAAAATGGTACCATGTATTTCAAACAATTTTTTTTTCAAGGCAACTTTAAGTGGAGGAAAAGATCACAAAATATATTTCTATAAAATTTGACAAATTATGTTAGATTAAGAATCGAGTTTTCAAGTCTATATTATATTATAAATTCATATAATATGGTTTAATTTCTTCTTCATATGAAACATCATACTTGAATATATATATATTAAAGAGAGCTTGATGTGAGTTAATTTATCTAGAGTTCCATGACCAAAAATCTAAATATTTCTTATATTTTTATATTTTCGTTTTGTTCTCCTCAAACAACCTATCAGTTATATCATATTGTAAATGATATATACTATTAATGAAATAGTATAGCATGTTACAAAATGTTTCCTTCTTCTTTTTCATTTTTTACCATTTTTCCGTGTTCTCATTTACTACTTTTTCTTCTTCTTTTTTTTTTTGAAGAAAAGGCTTTAATTTTCTTTTATAACACCATAAAACTGTAATAAAATATTTGATAGTTCTTTTCCTTAAAAAAAGAAAATCCTAAACAAAAGAAATTTGTATCAATTTACTATTTTTTCTTATTCGTCACCCTTCGCTCCTTTTCTCTCCTCTTTTCTTTCTTTCTCTTTTCTTTCTTCTTCCTCATCCATCACCTCTGTCTCTCTCATTATTTTCTCATTTTTCAATCCATACTTTCACTATTCTTTTTCATTCTCCCGCTTTTCGTCCTCCGTTTTTTTATAGACTTTTTCTCCGCCATTAATAAACAGTTATGTTTGTTGATATGCTATTGATATACATTAAGTGTTTTGTACTATTTAGTTAACAAATAAAATATATTATATTTTGTGAGTTTCACATTTTCATTCTCACGCACACACGCTATAAGAGAAATTACGATCACTTTTGTGAGATAATTGTCCCATCTTTGGACTGAAACTGTAGAATAATTTTTTTTTAATATTTAGATCTTTTATGAATATTCCGCAAATTTCACCTATTTGTAAATGTGGAGAAAATTTTTTTGGCCTTGGAAACAACCACAATTTTTGTGCGTGGTAAAATAAATAAAAAAGTGATTGAGAAGTGTCTTTTAGGTTTTAAGGGACCTGAATGAAGGGGCGAAACCACATAGAGAGAAGTGGAGTCACTTGACCCCACAAAAATATGATAAAATATTATTTTGTATAGAAATTATTAAAGAATGTGTAGCTGAATTGGTAAAATTATGTGTCTGACCCCAAAACCCGGGTGAATTCTCTCTAATAACGCATTTACTTATTTTAACCCCAGTCAAGTTTGCTCTTGGGTCTGTCCCTGCCTGCCGGCTCTGAAATTTTGGGGGCATGTGGCTGTATCTATGTAAAAAATTTTTTTTTACAAATTTGGGGGTCTAAAATTTTTTTTTGGGAACCTATTTGTATGTAATTTTTTTCAAAAATTTCAGAGGCCTGCTGCGAATGATTCACCTAGCATGGCCCATGACCGGCCCTGCCTAAATGGAGTGATATTGTTTCATATAGTAGAAGGCTCATCAGTGGTATCATTCAATACCAGAAGCTAGATTCAAAAATAATGTGCTATCAATGGAAAATACACACAATTTCTATTGTTGGGCTTGTTAAAGTCCATGTCAAACTCTATATTATCCGATTAGTACGATATTTTCTATTTTGGGTCTAATTGGCAAGCCCGCATGGATTTACTTTTGGTTTCCTTCCCAAAAAGTATCGTACTATTAGAGTTGGATATCTCTTTATATATTAGACACTCTTTGTCTAATTCTCCAATCTTGGACTTAGTTTGTTATTTCACATCTTTTAGTTATTTTGCATCGGAAACTTTTGATCTGGTGTTGAAAAACTCTACGAATTAAACTTGAGAAATGTTAAAAATTGAAGAGAAAAATCTATAGAGGAAACAAATATTTACAACCTTAAGATCTGTAAGATCTGTATTTATACTTACCAAAAACTTTCTTTCCTTTTTACTATATTTTACTGGTGCACTAAAATTTAAATCACTTTTAGAACCAACACTTAGAAAATGCAGTCAATCACCCCATGTTTTAGGGGGTGGACATTTTACCCGATATGTGAACCCATATCCGAATCCGATCCGATAAATCTAAACCGAAATCCGAATCGAAGTAATAAAATATTCCAACAGGTATTGAATTAGGAGAGATTGGATATCCGAACGGAAATATCCAAACCCGAATGGATATCTGAAGTAGTAAAAAAACCAACGGGTATTGAATTAGGAGATATTGGATATCAAAACCCGAACGGGTAATATCCGAACCCGAATGGATATCCGAAGATAACCGAACATATGAATACTTGACTCTATATTTCTAGTTTACTTCTCTAATTTTATTCAAAATATTTATATTTGATGTTGCACATGGCTCAAAATCAGATAATATACATATATATAATTATGAACAAAATCATATGCTACTCACTTAAAATACATATCAAGCTCTTGTTTCTTACATTAACAAAAGTTGTATCCAAAATTTTACAATAACAATTAAATTAGTGTCTTTCTATTTTTAAAATTTTATCTTCAAACCTATTAATAGTTTATTCTATTAAAAATTAGAATACCAATTAAATAAAAGTATATATTTTGAATACAAAAAATTTAAACAATGAATAATTTAACTTTTTTCCTTAATAATCTAAATATCCGAACCCGACCCAAGATAGCTGAACCCGAACTTAAAATACTTGAATCCGATCCGCAATGTAGAAATACCTGAATGGGTTCTATACCTCTATATTGAAATATCCAATCCGAACCCCCAAACGCATATATTATTAATAAGAAATTTATGATCTATTATATGTGTTACAAATCCTATTTCATATGTTCATTTTCAAGTTAGATTCAACAAAGTATATAGAAATTAACATATCAGTAGAACCTCTATAAATTAATACTCAATAAATTAATAATTTCTATAAATTAATAAATTTTGTTCATCCCAACTTGTGCCGGTTCAAACTTTGACACAAATCGATAAAATAATAAGATAATAATTTTAGAGTTTTTTTATGTAAATATATGGTCTCATTAAAATTATAAATTAATAATTATATATATACATATTTTATATAAACAAAAACATATTATTATATTATTATTTTTTATATTCACAATGAAATTATCTTTATATTTTCTTAACACTTAATATATTTTTGATGAGATTTAGTAATAATATATCTAAAACCACATTTAAGTTCTATGCAATATTATAAAATTAATATAAGTGTCAAATTTCAATAAATAACAATTAATGTCTATACACTAAAATCAATTATTTTTCTTATCTTAGAATAAATATATCTTAAAATAAAAAATCTAAATAAGAAATTTTATGTAAATTAATATATGTATAAATTAATAAAATTTTAAAATTCTAATATTATTAATTTATAGAGATTTTACTGTGTATATATATAGAGAATGCCCTAACAAGGTCATAATAATTTTTGCCTAATGTGACAGAACTTTATTGACTAAACCTTTTCCGATGATGAAAATAACTAAGAACATATATGATAAATAAAAATATGCAATTTAATCAAGTGGTAATGGTCTAGCGATTTTTGTTGCAGGAGAAATTGCTCTGTATGTGTAAGTTCAGAGATCAATTTTCTTCAAATGTGAAATTATCTAGCTACTCACATTTGACTAGTCCATATGATAACTTGTTTTACACCTATTAAAAAAAACACGATGAATTGACTATTTGATAGCAATATTCATCTTTGGGAGATTAATCGGGTGATAAATGTCCATATCACTTTTTATATTAATCGGGTGATAAAAAACGATGCAAGTAGTAGTTTGTAAATTATATCATCCAAAAGAATTAATTAATTTTACAAGGTGGTAGGGGGTAAATACACTGACAAAGACAGTTGTTATCTTTGAATACGAAACTACAATATTCAAGATTAGACAGAACTAGCATTCCCACAATAATAAACGCAATAATCAAGATTGCGTTTACTACATTTTTCCCTTGTAAACACAACTAACATTCGCACTCAATTCGTTAGGTTACGATATCAAAGATTGGACGTTCATAAGAAAAGAGGAAAAAAGTTACCACTTAACAAGCGTACAAATTGGTTTCCTCTTCCTCATCCTATAAAAGTACGGGCAAATGTTTTTTTTGGAAAAATCGCATTTTAAACACTCAGAGTATCAATTTCTATCATTTTAAACACCGAAGTTTTTTTGACTAACACTTTAAACTTTCAAAGCGACATTTTTATCATAATAAACCTCCAACGACGTTTTCCAGTCCATAGGTGATCAGTACTGTTTATTTTACAGGTTAAAATGATGACGTGTCAATTTTTTTTCTTAAAAATAAAAAATAAAATAAAAATACAGAAACATTCATATAAAATTGGAAAAAATTATAAAAAATTCAAAAAACAGAAAAATTAAAATTTCAAACTTTAAAATAAATAAAAATATTAAAAATTCAAAAAAATCAAAAATAAGATCTAAAATTAAAATGTCAAATTTAAAAACGAAAATAAAATTTTTAAAATTCTAAAAATTCTAAAATAAGATCAAAAATAATTTGAAAAATAATAATTTGAAAATTTTCTTTATTTATTTGTATTTATATATTTAGAGCATAAGAGTCTTTTGCATCTTTAATAAAATATTTTTGGTCATTTTCTTTCTTAGAAAATCTTTTTGGGACAAAACTCAATATAATCTATTTGAGAGAACTATTAGCCCTGCGTGTGGTCACCATCAATTAACATGGGGTGAAATTGCCCCCCTCCCCCGAGATGCTTTTTGCGAAGTGTACTTAGGCGCTAGTCGGACTATATAAGGTGTTTGGATATTCGGATTATCAAAAAAAAAAATTTGATGGTAGCAAGTTTTGATATATTGTTTTTTATGGCGGCAAGTTTTGATATCATCATAAGTAACAGTCACTTTAATTGGATGAAATTTTAAAATAAATATATTTTTTTTGGTTAAATATTTACAATTTTTTTTACAATTTTAATTTTAAAGTTTGAAGTTTTAATTTTAGATCTTATTTTTGAATTTAAAAAAAAAATTAAAAAATTTCTTTTTTAAATTTGACATTTTAATTTTAGATTTTATTTTTGAATTTTTAGAATTTTAATATTTTATTTTTATTTTTAAGTTTGAAAATTTAATTTTTATGTTTTTTGAATTTTTAGATTTTTTAAAACTTATGTTTTGAATTTTTTTACAATTTTTTTACAATTTTTCCCAGTTTTATTCGATTTTTTCTGTATTTTTTTGTATTTTTATTTTTTATTTAAAAAAAAAAAGAAACCGACACATCATCATTTTGACCTGTAAAATGAACACTACCGGTCGTCTATGAACAGGAAAACATATTTGGAGATTTATTATGATAAAAATGTCACTTTGAATGTTTAAATTGCTAGTCAAAAAACTCTCGTGTTTAAAGTGTTAGTAAGTTACACTCTCAATGTTTAAAATACAATTTTCCCGTTTTTTTTTATAGTTATGAAGTGTATTGTACAACGTGAAAAGGACTGTAGCTTGTTCCCTTCGATTTGAAAGCAATTTACAAGTGGCTTTAGACGTTCACCAAACGCCGTTAATTTCTAAAAGCTCTATAAGAACAGCGATATGCTTTTCAACAACATGCAATTTGTTTAAGAAACCATGTTGCAATTAAGGTCAAACAAATAATAATAAAATATCAAACCATATCTAATCAAAACTTAATGCTTGACCGGGTCACAACATGTGCAACAATCCTTGCAACTCAACCTGCATCAACATCTTAAACATTCACGAATCAAAATCACCGTAGCTAGTTATCAAACTTTTTCATCTCAAATTTTCCATTAACAGATTCCATCTTGATCTATCTTTCAAATTTAAGCAATACAGATCAACCTTACAACCTCAAAGTCAAAACGGATCGAACCTTATTCTCTACACTGAGAACCTGGCTCTGTTTGGGTATTCGATCTAGTTTCTTCTTGATTGTTTTTAGGTTCAATCTTAGCTTGATTGAGCTGATCTCAATTTAGCAAGTGAAAGAACTCAAGAAAACAATTATACGCATAAGAGATTTGTTCATCCGGACTTTGTTTCTTACTGTTCGGGGAGAGATCAAAACTCTCAAACCTTGATTATTGATTGATGTGATACCTTATTGCTTCCAGACTTGAAATGAATGTATTCGGTTAACCAAAAAAATAGACCATTTTTCTTCCGGTAAAACTACACGACACTAGCCTTTACATATTTATTTGAGATTATAGAGCCGACATTCTGCCCCTTAAGACCAAACCAAACTACCCGAATAAAATCGAACCGATTATTTAATTTGGTTTCAATTTTCCAGTAACCGACCGTACTGAAATCCAAATTACCCAAATCGAACCGAAGCTACCCGGATGTCCCAAAAACCGGACTCGTCTATATTCTTCTAACGAAAGTCTCCGAGAATTCGATTCGATTCGATGAAGGCTTCTCGAGTCTTGGCGGCGAGGGTTGGACCGGCGATAAGGAAGCAAGTGTTAACCATAACGGACGAAGCTGCCTCTAGGGTTCATCATCTCTTGCTCCAGAGGCAAAAACCTTTCCTCCGATTGGGCGTTAAAGCAAGAGGCTGCAACGGTTTATCATACACTCTCAATTACGCACACACAAACCATTGTCTTGATTTTTTAGTGGACAAGGCCACGTTGCCTCCAATGGGATGTTTCTTGTTTACTTGAATACATAGTTTGAGCTTATTTGGTTTATAGATGCTTGCCTCTTGCTATGTTGATCATCACATGTTGTTTATAGACTCTGATCCCCGCGAGAGTATTGTTATCAGATGAGAAAGGGATATTCGATGAGCTGGTGGAGGAGAAAGGTGTGAGGATCCTTGTGGAACCCAAGGCTTTAATGCATGTGATTGGAACAAAGATGGATTTCATAGATGATAAACTAAGGTTTGCAAACTCTTGTCACATTTAACTGTAACAATATTTTTTTTAATATTTCTGTTTGTTTAATTGCAGATCAGAGTTTGTGTTCATCAATCCGAACTCGCAAGGTCAATGCGGGTGTGGTGAATCTTTCATGACGACATCTACTTCCTCGAGTGCTAAACAGAGTGGATAGTGTTGGCTGCTGCACTATCATATACTATTATCACATTGTTACTATATAATCAGAGTCGTTGATTGGAAACAAGTCTGGTCGCTGCTCATAGATATTCCTGAAGCTTGTGATTTGTGGAGATCAATTAATGTATTCTTTAGAACACAAAGTTATAATAAAATGTTGGATTATGTAAAAAGTAACTGAACGTAGAATCAGGAATTTCGCTATATTGATCGATCTGTGGGTGGGTTATGGGATCAAAACCCCTTCGTCTCAAAAAGCTGCCTCTTCATAGTTGATATTTGTTCCAGTGAAGGAAGTTTAAGGCAGGTTTTGGTTGAAGTTACTTTTAACGTTCAGACAAAAGCGTTACTAAACACAAAGAGTGGAAACCTGTAATATATTTTGGATGCAGTGCGAATAGCTTAATTTGTTTTTGCAACGTATAATGATATGGTGTGGATTTTAGAGAAAATGTTTTAGAGATTTAGAAAGCTGTTGAATGGAGTAAATGGAGATACTAATACCAAAGATGAGATTCTAAAGACAAACTTCAAGGAAAAAAAGCTGCATAGACAAGCTCATGCCTGTTGATTTAAGACAATACTTGAATTACTCAAAAAGTAAGAAAAATCAAACAAGTTGCAGGAACCAACATAATAATAACAAGATAAAAGAAATATTGCATTGTATCACAAGCTAACAACACCACTCCTTAATCGTTGAAGCTGAGTAACAGAACCAGGTCTCTTCTTCCTCCACCACCAGAAAGCCTCAACAGAAGCTACACTCACCACGACCGCCACAACGACCACCGGAAAAAGGGCCACCGACATTAAGACTACTAGGACCATATCCACGACCACGAACAAAAGGACCAAACGGGCTGTTAGTAGTGGTGGTCGCCTTTTTAGTATTTGCTTTATAATTTCTCTGGACAGGCTCTTCTTCATCATCAGAAGAAAATGATTCATCTACAGACATGTTGTCTGCCTCGGCCGCCTTCACAGTGCCAGTTTTCATCGAGGCAGCAACTAATTCGTTATTATTTAAACTAACCGATGAGATCAACATATCCACTTTTTCTTCGATCTCCCGAAGACGACAGTCCACCTTCTCTTCGATCTTCTGAAGACGATGATCCACCTTTTCTTCCATCTTCTCTAGACGATCAACCAATCCTTTCAACATCTCTATCACATCAGGTGTTTTTTTCTCGGTTATGTCTATCTTATGTTTCTCCAAACCATCTCTCGGCTCTCTGTTCACTTCATTTAGATGCGCCGTGGCCTTGATCGCATTCGAAGCTGCTCCAGACGGGGTGGCGGATTCTTTGTCCATTGAGAATATGAGAAGAGCGAATCTATAGGTTACAGAGCCAAAGCGGAGATCGGCAAAAGACCTAGACGAAACTGGTATTATAAAGAGTCTTATATTGAGGTAGCGTGCATCGTAAGTCCTAATGTATTTTGGTTTTTAACTTTTATTGATGTAGCGTGCATCCTAAGTCCTAATGTATTTTGGTTTTTAATGCAGCGTGCATCTTAAGTCCTATTGTATTTTTTTGTTTTACTTTGTTGTTTTTTCTTATTTACCTTTTTCGATTCTTGATGATTATATTGGTATTTTCCTTTATTATATTACAAACCAAAATTTATTTTATCTATCTTATTAAAGTAGAAGTACTTTAAACCATTCTGTTTGGTAACATATGTAGCAGTTAAAAAAAAATATAGTGTTGTTTGAAAACATAGATAGCAGTAAGTTAGAAAATAAATGGGCTTATGCTATTAAAAAAATTGGAAGTCCATTATATTATATTAAAAAGTAAAGGGTTTATGTTACTTGATATACATATTCAAATCAAAATAATAATTTAAAATTGATTTATATCAAAAATTCATTCAAAAATTCAAAAATTGATTTTTACTAACATATTTTCCAATAACCATTATAAAAATGTTTTCAATATATATAAGAAAAATACAATATAAAGCCTAATTTCAAACACCAACTTAAATTATGATTTTTATATTTCACATTGAAATTTAAAAATATAATATATGTGATTATTTATATGATTGTACGTATAAAATATTATTAATTATAAGATTACTTATTTGATGGTACGTATAAAATATAATTAATTATAGGATATATAATAGTGATTAGAAGTGGGCGTTCGAGTTCGTTTTCAGGTCTGTTTGGGATTTCGTGTTCGGTTCAGATCTTTGAGGATTCGGTTCGGATTTGGATAACCAATTTAAATTAATTTAAAAAAATTAAAATTTATTATATTTTTTAAATTTTAAAAAATCTATAAACAATAGTATATATTACATATAAATTTGAATAACATATGTCAGAGTACCTAACTTAACATATAAACTGTTTTGGTTTAAATATTTGGATAGATAATTAATAATTATTTAAGTATTTTGGAGTTTTGAGTATATTTTACCTATTTTAGATATTTACGTTGATTATTTGTATATATTTTCAAGTATTTAAACGAACTTAAAAGTATCATATATATTCTGGATGTTTTTATATATATTAAATCTAAAAATAATTAATATATATAAGTATATAAATCTATTTTGGATACCCAAAATACTTCGGTTCAGATCGGATTAGGTTTCAGTTCTTCAAATACCAAAATTCTGAATGATTCGGATATTTAATCAATTTCAGTTCTGATTTGGTATTACTTATTGGGTTCGGTTCGGTTCTTCGAATTCGAGTTTTTTGTCCAACCCTTAATAGTGACATAAAAAACAAAATCTAGTTCCATTTTAAATTCCCACTAGGTTAAATTTTATAATTTAGGATATAAAAAGGTAAATAATTTTTATGGAAAATTATGTCTTGAAATATGGAAACTTCAATATGCTGAAATATGGAAAGTTCTCCATTTATTAGAAGTTTTCCATTTTATCTAGAGGTATGAGGAAAACCATGCTTGGAAAATCTTCCAAGCAGGAGAAGAAAGTAGATGTCCTTCTCTAAGAAAAATGAATGATTTCTTGGATTAATTATTTCCAATAGTTTTTCTCTTATCTTTCGATTTCATGAGTGAAGTCGGGAGATTACATGTGCACTATGGTCGACTAGAGTCATACATTTTCAGCAAGTGTAGTATGAAAAGGATGTCATTTCTTGGAACTTTTTTGGGTTATCCTGGCCTGGACCGTGTGGAAACTCAAAATTAAA
This sequence comes from Brassica napus, assembly GCF_020379485.1. NCBI lineage: Eukaryota > Viridiplantae > Streptophyta > Magnoliopsida > Brassicales > Brassicaceae > Brassica > Brassica napus. The sequence goes on from NC_063452.1 coordinate 8,255,517, forward strand.
TATCTCACTATGCGAAGGTGGAAGCGATTGTCGTACTTTATGTTGTTCTGGCCAGAGCCGCTATGAATTTTAGCATATTCGTTCCTGGGATGGTCAAAAGATCGTCAAAGAGCCCCTGAAAGTTGGCGAAGCTTCCGGTTTTCCCATGTTTTGGCGGTGTGTAGTTAATATTTCTGACGCTTGGAACCCTGAGCTGTTATTTCTTACTATTCCTGACCAATATGTTTTTGTCATTGTCTACAGTTGTTTCCCACCCGGTGTCGTCTGAAGGGGAGACATCAGTGATGGAGGCATTAAGCCTTCCAAGTAGGTGGAGATGAGTATCTTTTTTGGTGAGTCCGGAGGCTCTGCTTCGCAACCGTATATGGGGTGAGTTTTCTTTTCCTAAGGTTGGTCACCTCCTTTCATATTATCTATCTTATCTGTTGACAGGGAGTAAGCTCTAAATTCCCGTAGAGGCTGTTTATGATGAGTACCAGAGGATATGAACCAAGATCGGCACTCTCCTTGGTCTCCTGTCTTCTTCACTGGACCCTTTTCTTGGCTTCTCTCAAATTATATCTATCTCTTTGTTCTCACCGACACTTTCTTCTAGCTTTTCTCACCTCTTTCGTTCTTCTCTGATCATAGCAGTTATATTTTCATTTAAGAAAATATCAATAAAGTAAGGTCAATCTTCTTTCTTTTCCTTAGAAGTAGTTGAGAGAATAAGATCAGCATTTACCTATACGAAAAAGTTAGGTCCTTTAATGTAAACTTTTTATATTTCTTCATATTTTATAGTTCTATTTGGGCCAATCTATCCGGCGTACGGCCGGCGCGTGAGCGTCCGTGCCGTCGCCGGAATCCTTATTCTTGTTCAAAGAGGTTGCTTTTAACCTCTTCTTCGTCGCGCCTCACCGATTTGCTTTGTCGGAGCTCTGGATTGGAATCATCACTCATCGGTGGTCTCCTCGCGTGGAGGGAAGACGCGGTCGCGTGGTGGCTAACGGCGTGAGAAGAGAGGCTTGCATGTGTCAGTGGTTTGTTTCTCCGGGAGGTGGAGGCTTCTTCAGCTTCGCCGCCGCCGGTTCTAGTTCCCGGGAAGGGGAGGCTTTCTCTGCTCCGTCTTCGCCGGTTTTGGCTCCGGAGGGTAGGGGCTCACATAGCCCTACGCTGTCGGTTTAGGTCCCTTATCTTTTAGGGTTTTGGTTTTATCCTGGTTTTATTATGATTCGGTTGGTTGTGGGTCGTCGGAGGAGAGGAAAGTTCTCCGGCGGAAAGAGTGGCGATGCATGCGACGTCTCTTCTTGAGGGTCTGTGGTGAACGGTGTTGGAGGAGATCTCGCCGCGGCGATTGATTACCTCCGGTTTTTAGAGACCCAAAGATGGGATGGTCGGAAGAAGATTGTCGGAGCTTTTGAGTTCCGGGGTGGTCGGAAGATGGGATGTTTGGATCTCCGACGAAAACGCGAAGCGGTGGTGACGTGGTGTCCTCGCAACACGTGTATCCTCGACGGCGAGGATGGCAACACGTGTCCAAGCAGCAGAGATGCTGGGATGCGAGGCGGCGAAGTCAATCGCGTGAAGGGTTAGGGTTTTCTTCAAGTTGGGCCGGAATGTGTGGCCCAGTTGAGAAGCGTGTTTGCCCCTTTGTTTCTATTGGGCTTTTGTTTGTTTTTTTATTTGTATTGGGCTTGGCCCATTTTTAATATTAAAAACCTTTCGACGGAAAAAAAAAATTTGGGCCAATCTATCTAGTTTTATCAGCCGTGTCAGAAGCAGATACAAAAGCTGATGGCACATGGCAGCAAAACTATCAATTTTATTTTGACCTAAAGACAGATGATTTAGGTGATACTATGCTGTCTGTTAATGCTCATCGTGTATCTTCTTTAAACCCAATTTGCTTATTTTATTATCTTAAAATGTCTTCGAATATTCAAGTGTCTCTCTCTTGATTTTGTGTTTGTTTGTATCTGATAGTAGTTGCAGCATAAGTTTTTTGACTTTTATGAGGGTGATCGGTAGTTGCTATAGGTGATGTCCACAACCCTATTTATTTCTAAAGCACCAAATTCAGAGCAATCAAGCTTTAATTTTTTTTTTGAAACCACAGCTCTTAAAATAACCTATAGCTGTACAAGTGTTCTGAAGAGCCAAATATCCAAAGCAATTTTTAGTGCTTTCCATAAAATTTTACAGCAATAAAATCTAAAAACACAGCAAAAAGTTTACAGATTTTTTTCTACAGCAAAAATTTTAAAACTACAGCCATTACCAATCAAACCCTAAATCTCTCTTACTTCCCTACAAAAATAGTATTCTTAAAGAACAACTGTAAGCCGGGACAGAATAGCCTAGTGGTAAAACACTAGAGTGAACTGGATCCCAAGGCACACGGGTTCGACTCTTCCGGGATTCCAGAGAGCGTCCAGTGAACAAAAAAAAAAAAAAAAAGAACAACTGTAAAGTCTTGATTTATATTTGTTTATATTATAGCGAATAAGCCATTAATTCCTCTGTAATTCGCATTTCGTATTTAGTTCTTTGCACATAGGAAGAAAAGGAAAATCGCAGTGGAGAAAAACAAAAATGTGGATAATGTGAATTTGAAGCAGAGGAATATTGTTTTGGTTGGAATTAAAATTGATGAAAGTGACAAAGAGATATTGCAATGGACACTTGAAGAAGTTGCAGAACATGGAGATTGTGTTGTTGTTGTTCATGTTTGTTCAACTTCTTCTCTTCCTTGTTAGTTAGTTATTTATAGTTACTCTTTAGTCTTAACTAAGTTTTATGGAACTTGGATGATATGATTCAGGTCGTGCCTTGAAAAACAAGTCATCATTGGATGGGTACTTAGAACTTTACAGTGAATTCTACTCAACAAAGAAGGTAGCTTCACATCTTTTTACGGGTTTATTTCGAGTAAAGACAAGATTTTGACAATTGGGTAACAGAGAATATTTGGGGTTTGAGAACAGATTGAGCTCAAAGGAGAAGTTTTGAAGGGAAACTCAGTACAAGGGGTTTTAGTTGAAGAGACAAAGAGATACAACGCTATGTCCACTATTGTTGGAGTTAAACATCAAAGAAAGTTAGGGTGAGAACTAAACATAGGGAGAAAAGTTTACATATAAAAATTGATATTCTCTTACTAATTTTATATATGTTTTATAAGTCTTAAAGTAGCTAAAGGCTGCGCAAAAGAGCTTCCGCCAACAACTGATGTTTTTGGCCATCTACAGAGGAAATATATTCTTTTACCAACCACCTCTTGGTTCGTTGGTTCTATTTACATCATTCTTTAAACTGGTTGACAGAAATGGTTTTTGTTCTTCTTGCAGCTCAAAATACAAGTCCAACACCAAGTTCTGAGCTTTATGATGGGACTCTCAGACAAAGACATCGAACTGAAAACCGAAGAATCGACAATTAAAAGCCGAGTTCTCGAGATAACAAGCCAAGAGAAGAGGAGGGTTTCGGGTAGATCGCTTTCTCTTCCACATGTAGATGTAATGGACCAGAAACCAGGTTGGCCGTTGCTAAGAACAACCACTTTAGCTACTCCTGTGGTTCAACATCAGACTCGAAAAGTATCAGTTGTCAACTGGGTCATGAGCTTGCCTGAACGGTTTCCAAATCTGACTTCTCAACAAAGCTTTTGCGATTCACAACTTAAAGACATACTAAAGGAAATAAACAAATGGTTTAGCTATGATGTTCTTAAGACAGCAACATCTGATTTCTCTTCAGGTACTATCTTACACCTCTGTTATTTTTTCTCTTCTCTAAGTCACTTTATGTGCATCTGATTCTTGTTTTTTCTTTTATTACAGAGAATCTAATCGGAAAAGGAGGATGTAACGAAGTCTACAAAGGGGTTCTTGAAGATGGGAAAGAAGTTGCGGTGAAAATCTTGAAATCATCTGGTAAAGAAGCAGTGAATGATTTTGTTCAAGAAGTGAAAATAATCTCTTCTTTGAGTCACCAAAACATCTCTCCTCTGGTCGGTATCTGCGTTTGGTATAACGACCTAATCTCGGTTTACAATCTCTCATCCAGAGGAAGTTTAGAGGAAGCCCTTCAGGGTTAGCACAATACTACTCCACTCTTTAAACCATCTTTGACACAACATATATTAAGCATGGCTATTTAATTTCTGAAGGTAAGCATGTATTGGGATGGGAAGAGAGATTCCAGATAGCTATTGGATTAGGGAAAGCTCTTGATTATCTTCATAACCAATGTTCTAATCCTGTGATCCACAGAGATGTTAAATCTTCCAATGTTCTCCTCTCAGATGAGTTTGAACCTCAGGTATTTGAGAACTAGTGACTCAGAACTCGTAAAATATATTAACAAACTCATAACCATTTAAGACCTTTCTTGTGAGAAAAGCTTTCGGATTTCGGGCTTTCGATGTGGGGTTCAAACTCTTGTGGATACACAATACAAAGGGACGTGGTGGGGACGTTTGGATACCTAGCTCCTGAGTACTTCATGTATGGAAAAGTCAGCGATAAAGTCGATGTTTATGCCTTTGGTGTAGTTTTGCTTGAACTCATATCAGGAAGAACTACTATTTCGTCTGATAGCCCAAGAGGACAAGAGAGTTTGGTCATGTGGGTAAGTGTTGGTTTTTTGGTTACTTGTAGCACAAGAAACCTACATTGAAACATAAAAAGAGATTACTTGGGTTGCAGGCAATACCGATGATTGAAAAAGGCGATGCAAAAGAGCTCTTGGATCCGAACATTCCAGGGAGTTTAGATGAGGCACGGTTTCAGAAAACGGTTCTTGCTGCTAGATGTTGCCTTACAAGAGCAGCTACTCACCGTCCCAATATCAGAGAGGTTATAACTGATTTCAAGTGTTGGATCCTCTGCTCTAGCAATGAATTGCACCAAGATCTAACCATTTGGTCTAATTTTTATTTACATTTCTGCAGATACTCAAGCTGCTAAGAGGAGAAGATGAGGTAGAGAAATGGGTGAAGAAAGTGGAAGAAGATGAGGACAGTTTCGATGACGATGAGGTTTACCCAAACTCGAACAAAGATTTACACTTGAGCCTCGCGATGCTGGGCATCGAGGATATTGACTCGGTTTCAGTCGGCAGCATGGAGAGAAGTAACCGTAGCATATTTTCTTCCTCTTCCTCGCAGGAGCTTCAGTCTTAATTAGGGAGTGTGCTTAGTGTCTCGAGTTTTCTCAGAGATATCAAGCTGGATATAAGTACTCTGACTTGGCTTTTGCTACTACCATTGCGGAAAAGAAATGTTTTTTCTTAAGAAAAATCATTGAAACTATAAATAAAAATATACTCAACCAGTTACAAAATAGATTATAAATATAATTAGTTATACAATTTTTGATAAATTCAAAAATTACCCGAAATATAACAATATCTTATAAATTAAAATATCAAAAATTCATTAAAACATCTTATATTTCACAAATTAGATATATTAATAGTTCTAAAAGAGGATGTGTTCTACAATTCTTGTATATTACGAAATCTCTATAAAATTATTTGAGATCTTAGTCTCTTACGTGTCGTATTCATGTTAATTACCACAATAATCAGTTACATTAGATATTTTTAAGAATTAAAATTATGTAATTGTCACTATTAACATTGCTATTTTAGTTTTTATAAATAACTTTTATTTTATTTTTCTAAATATATATATATATATATATATATATATATATATATATAAAAGAAAATATTTCCAAAATGATCTGGCGTGTTTTTTTTTTTTTTTTTTAAAGTCAGCAATATATAAGTACTTGATTAGTAAACATTAGTTTACATATAATTACTTTTAAACTTTGTTGTAGTTTCTTCTATCCTTAGTATGAAACAACATATATCAAGTTATATAAATTTTTATAATATATATTTAAAATTAAGAAAAATAATCAAACTAAATGGAAAGAACAAAACTATTCACATTTTAGCCTAAATATATAAGAAAAACAGTTATAATTTAGAAAAAATTGTTGCAATTCAATATGTTTAAACATAAATAATTAAACTGGTCTAAATTTTGGTAAGTGAAAACATTTTTAATCTCTCATAAGTGAAAACGAAACATTAATCAATTATTATGATTTAGTTATTTTATAAAAATCAAAATTTGTAACTTTTGATAGTAAATTAATAATGAATATAGTAATCAATATTTGTATCATGTTTATGTTCTTATGCACCGACAAAATATCTAGTTATTTTGTAAATATTTATACACTTAGTGAGCCACCTGGTAAAATTTTTAAAGATGTAAATCATAGCTAATTATATTCGTGGTTTTTATACCCTTTTTCACTTTAAAATTACGTAAGTTATGCAAGTCAACACAAGTATTGTCAAAATCGTTCAGTTTCCATATGTGTAATTTTGGGTAATCATGGCACCGATAGTATATATTAAGAAAATAAAAATGTTGACTGTTTAGAGAAAAATCTCTGCAACTTGTTCGTACGTCCATGTCCTTCCGCCATCTGTTAACACGCTTCTTATCATCAAATGCACTAGTTGCCTTTTCGTCTCTAGGGCTTCCTAATATCATCGCCTCTTTCACTCTTAAAACCCTTATCGCCGATTCTCCTCTCAAGCTTCTCAGTTCCAGATTTTGGGTTCGTAATAGCGATTCTACTGCACTTCTGGTGAAGTTCTTTCACTTGATTCGAGTTTAAAGGGTACGAAATTGGTAATTGGATCTTTAAAATTCTTCTGAATTGCATCAGCCGATTATTAGAGATATTGATAATTGGATGCTTCACTTTCATCTGAATCGTTTGAATTTGTGTGTTTCCCTCTGTGATTAGGTCTTGAAAGCTCGAGTCTTGTTTGGTTTCAAGCACAACTGTATCCAGAAAGTGTCTTAATTTTTGTTTGGTAATAAGATCAAACAAAAAGAGTTGAACAAGTTGCTGTAATAATGGATGACGGTGAGCTCGAGTTTCCACCTAGCAGCAGTTCCATGGATTCTTTCTTGGAGGAGCTTCTCAAGGACTCTCATGCTTGTACCCACACTCACACTTGTAACCCTCCCGGACCAGAGAACACGCATACACACACATGTCTCCATGTCCACACCAAGATCCTTCCTGCTGCTCAGAGCGACGACAAAGAAACTACCGATGACACGTCGGAGTCTTCAGGGAAGAAGAGCAAGAAGAGGCCTTCGGGGAACAGAGAAGCGGTTAGAAAGTATAGAGAGAAGAAGAAGGCTAAAGCGGCTTCCTTGGAGGATGAAGTGGTGAGGCTCAGGGCTGTGAATAATCAGCTGATGAAGAGGCTGCAAGGTCAAGCTGCGCTGGAAGCCGAGGTTACGAGGCTCAAGTGTTTGCTTGTGGATATAAGAGGAAGGATAGAAGGAGAGATTGGTGCCTTCCCTTATCAAAAACCGCAGCCTTTCTCGTATAGGATGCAGCCTTGCAATATGCCGTGCGATGTTGACGACTTGTACTGCCTTCAGAATGGGAACAGTGGAGAAGGTATATTGATGAATGGGCTAAATGGTTGTGAGTTTGACCAGCTTCAATGCTTGGGTGATCAGAATCTAGCTGGCTGTAGTAATGAAAATGGAACATTCAATGTGGATGCATCTGGTGCTAATAAGAGTAAAGGTGAAACTATAACACCTTAGGATCTATTTAGTAGAGGTACTTTTAATACAGTTTTCTTTTATGTTATGATCTCTTGAACTCGTGGTGTTTGATCTTGTTTTGCAACAGGTGGGACATGTGCAGCTAAAGCAGTTTAAAGTATCATCATCAATCATGTAGTGCTATTAATTTTCACAAGGCTATAGTTATTGTTTTCCAATAAGTAGTAGAGTTCAACTGCATCACCAGCTCTCTTCAGGCCCCCCTTTGTGCTATTATCATTTTTTATAGTCTCTTTTTGTTTCTTCTCATGTAATTGCATTTCCTTGTTGAGCTAGTAGCAAGACTTGTTAATATTCAAATCGAATTATGCCCAGTGATCTTGCCGTTTGGTTTTGTATTTTGGTTCTTTATGCTCTTATGTTGTGAGATTATAATGATTCTTAAATCTAACAATAAGCAGGTTCAGTATTAACACAGCAACTGAACTGTTGCAGGCTCCGTTTTGGATCTAGAGTCTAATTTTAGCCACAAAGTCAAATTTTGCAACAGAGAATTCATAAGAAATCAACAAAATCTAAACATGGTACATTACGAAACAGAGATGCCATAATACAGACAAAGATGGTTTTTTAGACACTATTGTCTTGAGTAATGGAGAGACCAATTAATTTCTTCATTTTTCATGACTGTTTGATGTCCTCATCGATCTCATTTTCATCTTCATCTCGATAGATGCTCTCCGCCATTTGCCAGACCTGAAGACTGTTGTCTTCTGCTACACTTGCAATGACCCAAGGCTCGTTTTTGTTCCAAGCAAAATCTGATATCTTAGCCTTGTGGCCACCGTGAGAAAAGAGCAACTCTGGTGGACCATCTTCTGCATCCAACTCTATCTCAAGCTGCTCTTCTCCAACCCTGTCAAAACAAAAGACGCCTTACTCAACGTTGACCAATCTTCAGAATAAAAAAATCTATATTCAGAGTTCTTCTGTAATTGAGATGATGATTGTACCTGTTCAGGTCCCAGACCATCAGCCTTCTGTCTTCACCGGAAGATGCAAGCACTGTTTCATGGTTAGGATCCCACTCCACTTGGAAAACCTCTCCCCTGTAATCAGAATATTTCATTTAAAATGGTGGATGTTCACAGCAAACGGCACTCAGTGAACATCTATAAACCTTTGGTTTTTAAGACAATAATATAGATTGTGCAGGGAATGTAAGAAAATGTAAAAGAACATACTCGTGGCTGCTCAAGACGTGCAATGGCACATTCAGCTTCCGGAGGTCAAACAAGGCAACAGTTGAGTCTGACGAAGCTGTTGCTAAAACCCATTCATTGAACGGATTGAAAGACAAATAGTTCACCTGAGAACACACAATAAAGCAACTAAGCATGACATCTGGCGACCATAACTACAGAACACACAATTTGCCACTTCCAAATTCTCACTCAAGTCACTAGATACTAAAGTATGGGATTTTACCTCTTTCTCGTGAACTTTCACTTGGTGTTGCATTTGGTTTGTCCGCGTGTCCCATATCACCAATCGACCATCATCACCAGCAGAACCAAAAAGGTTCTCGTTCTTCATGTGCCACGCTACATCTTCCACAGCGCATTCATGCCCCTAAACCCCATAACATGATAGCAAAATCAGAAGCAGAAAAAAATCACCGTCTTCTTGAAGCAAAACAGGAGTACTGTTCAGCTTACCTCGTACACAAACATTGCATTCAGAACCTTATCTTGCGGTGTAGCTGAAACATCCCAAAGGCATATCTTCTTATCCTGCGAACCACTCAGAAGATAACCTTCCTTGAAGGGGCTCCAAGACAATCCATACCCTTCCATGTCGTGTCCCAGTAGCCTCAGATCAGGATCACAATCACTAGTCTGAGGCTTCGAAGCGTGCTTGGCGTAATCAAACAAAAACACCTCACACCCACTCGTCTTCGCACCGACAAGAGTGGGCTTTTGAGGCATGCAACGCGCTCTGTTCACTTCTCCATCGACACGTATCTTCTGCCTAATCTCCACCTACCAACAAAGAACACGATTAGAGGAACTGAAGTTGAACAGAAACAGAGCACTAGTGCTCAAGAGATGTGAAAATGAATATTATTTCTGTCAAGTGTAAAATGAAGGTGCACAAGTGATTTATATAAACACGTTGTTTCATCGAACACATGGTGCGCATACAACACTCAGCTACTATGAAAAATCGAATACCTTAGGGACTATGGGATCTTGATTTGTTCCGCCTAACCCTGGCTCGGCGTCGGGAGTTGGGATGACGGCGTCGGCGACCATGAGGAAATCTTGAGCATCGCCGGAAGTGTGGGTTCCGAGGATGAGCTTGTGGACGCCGAAGTAAGGATCCGCCGCGTAAGGGGAAGGGGGAGATGGGACCCAGTGGACGGTGAGAGAGGGCCACTCGAGAGGGTTAGAGATCATAAGATCGTAGAGGAATGGTGTGTTCTTCTTCCATATAGAGAAATCCTCCTCTACCTGATCCATTCCAGCATCCTCCTTACTACCTTCATCTGCCATCTCTCTCTCTCTCTCTCTCTTCTCTCAATCTAGAATCGACTTCTCTCTCTCTCTTAGTCTCTTTGATCTGTGTGTCGAGGGTTTTCTCTGTTCTATTTTCCCGCCAAAGAGATGCGGAGAGACGGCGGTTTGCGATGTACATGCGAGTTGTCTGAGCTTTCTTCAAATGGACGATGTGCCGTTTTTTGGTTGAAGTCCAGCATGCATGTGTTCTGTATTATTTCGAGTTATGAATTTATGGGCTTTCATAGCCAAGACCCACACTCTTAATTAAGTTTGTAATATTGCAATATGGTCCAATTTTTGGTATCTTACAAGTTCGCATTTTGCTGAACGACAATGATTTGAAATAGAATTTCTTATGCTCTAAGTTTAATGCCATTTATGTAATGACATAATCATGATGTTAATAATGGGTAAAAAACAATAAGTTTACTCAAAACCAGTAAAATTTGAAACTCTTAACCTGTATTTTTAGTATTTAATTTGGTCAGATACTAGTTTGTAAATTAGCTTATCAGGTTTACTCTATTTAATTTCTGGGTATTCTAAGTATTTTGTTAAAATTTATTATTAAATAAAACGACTGTGTTTTATATTTATCTTAAAACCTAAATTTTATCTTTCGCGACACTTCGACTATAACCACAATTCTCAAATCAAAAAATCAAAGATGCTTTTGGCGACGATTCCGACATAGGCTATGCGGCAACGATTCATGTTTTCTGGTGATAAGGGTTCTTGAGTTTTCTGACAAAGAAGTTTTGGTTTGGCTCATTGCTTTCTAGGTGATACGGTTTCATTAGTAAAATTAAATTTTCTCTTGTGATAAATTTTTTGTCAATTTAGATCTTGTTGCTTATGTTCTGGTTGTAGATTTTATTCCATGTGTTTTGGTGAGAAATGAGAAATGAGGTTTTGTATGTTGGTTGATTTATTGAGTCTAGCTTTGAAACATTTCAAACTTTCTCTCTGAACTCGGAAGAATGTGTTCTCATTTAACTTGTGTGGTTGATTTGCACGTTGTTGTTGACTAATTTTTGTTTTTGATTAATTTTCCGAATTTTTGAATCTTTTGTTTTGATTGATAGGTTTCAAACACAACAATACATTCTGGTTAAGTCTTGTCAAGCTAGATTTGGCTTTGGATGTTGGTTTGAGAAGACTGGTGCTTTACTTATAGTTTCTCAAGCTTTGGTTAGTGACTTTTTGGTAGGTTTGTAGTCTTCTCAAGCTTTGGTTAGTGACTTTTTGGTAGGTTTACAGTCTTCTCAAGCTTTTGTTTGAGGTTCTTTGGTTCTTTGAAAGTTAAGTAGGAATGCCATTTAGGATGATTTATTTGTTATGTCAAACAGTATCTTGAGTTTCTACTCCTGACCTTGTTATTCATACGTTATTTGCTTGATTGATGTTGTTTGCTTTTAAGTTGTAACACATTTCATTATCCTGAGTTGTTTTCCCTTGGTTAGCTATTTTGAGTCTTTGTTTGACCATATAATATATTAATCATTATCATTATAAGTTAAAATGGATAAGTAACTTAACTATTAGTGTTGTTGCCTTTTAGGTGATAATTTATCAACTAAACTTGTGTTGTTGAACTTTTATGACATAGCTGCATAAAGATTATGTGATTAACATGTAATAGTATTAACTTAAATTTTGTAACTGTTTACAAGTTTTGTACAATTGATTCACAAACACTCGAAACAGTAGCAGTTCTTTATGTTGAGAATGAGTAAATGGAGATTGTTAATGATGATGAAACAGAAAATCAAGGACCAACACAAAGTGAAACTCATCATATTCAAGCAACTGAAACAATAAGTCATTCAAAACGGGCTAAGTTTCTTGTTTTGAAAGATGTTTTTCCAGGCATATGGAAAAAGAATGATTCGTTGCATCCATTGTAATAAGAAATCAATATCAGAATTTGCATAAGGAACATCTGTTTTGAAATGACATTTGGGATTATGTCAAAAAAAGTCTCATGTGTTAAGTGATGAATATGTGTATGATCACAAAGTAGATTGTAATATGATCAGTGAGATCATTATTTACCATAATCAGCCTTTCAAATATGTTGAGTATGAGATGGTTAGGGCTACGGAAAATTAATTGAATCCAAAATGTCAGCATATATGTAGGCAAATAGCTGGAATTGATATTTATAAACGATTTGAGGAAGAAAAAGAGAAGTTGGAGAGAATGTTAGCAGAATTCGAAGGTCGGGTATCTCTTAAATCAGATATGTGGCCAGCTTCTACCACTATGATAGGATATATTTGTTTAACAACACACTATGTTGATGATAGCATAAAGTTGAACAATAAGATATTAGCCTTTTGTGGTTTGAAACCTCCGCATACTGGTGAAAAAGTAGCTAATAAACTTCTTAGTTGTTTGAAGGAGTGAGAATTAGAGAAAAAAGTATTCTCTATAACCTTGAATGATGCTTCTTATAAAGATAGTATGCAGAAGATCCTTAATCATAAAAAATTCCTTAAGTATCGACTTCAAATGATTAGTAGAAATGGTTCATGTTAGATGTTGTGCACACATTTTGAATTCTCATAGTGAAATAAGGGTTAGAACTAGCTGTTGTTCTTCGGAAAAATATTCGAGAGTGTTAAGTTTGTCAAAGCATATGGATCAATGATATAATCATTTATAGTAAGTGTTCAAAGTGCATGGGTTAAAAATGGAGATATGTTGTCTACAAATCTACCAATAAGATGGAATTTGACTTATGATATGCTCGCTAGAGCTCTGAAGTTTTGTGATGCATTCTCTAGTTTGAAAGAGTGTGATAGGAGTTCCAAATCACTGCCTTCAGAGGATGAGTGGGATCGAGGAGAAAAAAATTGTGAGTTTTTAAAACCTTTCAACGCTAATACCACATTCTTCTTGGGTGTTAGATATCACACAACTAATTTATATTGTGTACAAGTGTAGAAAATTTAGAAGTTATTGATGATGTATTACAGTGAAACAAATGGCAAAGAAAATGAAAATTAAGTTTTTTAAGCATTGGGATGAGTACAGTCTCATTTTAACTATGAGGACAATTTTAGATCCAAAATTAAAGTTGCAAATACTTATAACTACTTATGATAAAGTGGATCGGAGAACTGCTGAGAAAAAGTTGAAGTTATTAAAAAGAATTTGAAAATGCTTTATGAAGAATATGGAACTAAGTTTTGAATTTGTTTTTCAACTTCTTCAGCAACACCAACTCCACATGAGATTTTCACTAAATCATCATTAGAAGATGATCTGAATTATGTAAGTTTTCCGGTTTATAAATCCATATCATTGTCTTTTTATCTATCTAATGTGATGGTTGTTTAATACATTTACATAAGAGATGTTTGAACTTGAGTGAAGCATCCAACCTAGTCTAGACAATAAGAAGACGAATTTGAAGATTTATTTAGAAGAACCAATACTAGATTTGATGTCTTTTAGGACACAAAGGTTTTATGTTATTGGAAAGACCAAGGAGTATATCGATTTGGTGATTAGCTTCCTTCATATGTGATTTGCTCAGCATTCCAATCACTATGGTGGCAACAAAATCAACATTTACCATTGGAGGGTGGGTGATGAGTTTTTACAAAACCACCTCATTCCAAAAATGTCCAAGAATTGTTTTGTACTTGAAATTGGGTAAGAATTTTTGCTGAATTTGAATGTAAAATTATTATGTTTGATATTGTATATTCTTATTTCATATATAAACTTTTATGTATCTACAGATTATCAGGCGATGTTGAACATTGTTTTTATGAAGACAAGGATACTACAACCATAACAAATAGCTTTGGGATATGAGTTTATGATTTATGGTTTTGAAAAGTTTAACTACATTAATTTGTTTTGTAATCATGTGTTAATCTAATGTTTTTGTCATTCATGTTGATTATTTTGACTTTTGAATTAATTGTTGAATCATGCATGAATTGAATTATGTGTATGTTGTATATTCAGTTTTTATAAACTAGAGAAACTATAACGAACACTCTTTAAATAATAATTAATTAGAATTATTACAAATTTAAATGACCAACACACAAAGTAAAATTAACAAGATTGTGTGATGGAAACATGAATGAAAATTAAATTGTCAACATATTTATCAATGTTAATTTAATTTAAAAAACACACAAGAAAAAAAATTTGGGTACACATGGACTACCCTAAACTTATAAAGTTTTATTTGGGTTATCCTATTGGTACATAGTTTTTTGGGTGTTTTAGTTTAGGTTGTTTTGGGCGAGTTTATCTCGGGTTCAAGTCGGATATGACTATTTTACCATGACAACATTCCTAGACATTTCCTATATATTATTTGAAAATTATTTTTGAAAATGCTACATTCTATTTTATATTAGTTACATTTTAATTTTGCTTAGTTGTCATAAGTTTTTACATCAAATCTAAAACCAATATTTTATCCTCTAGAATATTTATTAACCTAACACATTAATTCACGTTTGTTATTAGAACTAACAATATTGTTTTGTATTAATCCCACATATTTTAATTCACGTTTGTTAATAGAACCAACAATAAGTTTTTGTATTAACCCCACATATTTTAATCAAACAAGAAATTTTAGGGGATTGATTGACATTATCAAGTGTAATAATGTTTTTTTCAATTCTAATACTTATTGTCTGAATTTAAATATAACAATGTTTTCAATGTTTGATTATAAAAATGTAGACGACAATATAAATTCAATTGTAGAATTTTATGATGCTTAAATCCTGCATAAATGCGAGTTTTTGTCTAATACTTCTTTTGTATCAAAATAAGTGGGTTTTTAGGTTTTTGCACACCGATTAAAAAAATTACAAACTTTTATTCAAATTGCCTAATATCAATAATTAGACGCTGATCCGCGCGTCCGCGCGGGTGTGATTTTTTTAGTAAAAATGATTAGTTTATATATATTTAACATTATAGATATATAACATTTATCATATTACTTATATGTTTATATGACATTCTTATTGTTTGGAATTTTTTAAAGATATTTAGTTCCTTTATTTGGTTGTTTATATCTAATATATTTGTACGTTATAAAAATCTGGAATATAAATTAAAACAATATATAAGAATATATATATATATATATATATATAATATATATTATGTTACCTAACCATTCATCCTCTTCTCGACTTTGATACGTGTATTCAAAGCGTGAGATAATTTCAATTTAATTTTTCATTTAATAGAATGTCAAATATGCTTACATTTGAGTTTAATTTCTATATTTTAGAGTTTATTTATACTAAACGTGACATATAAGTTTTATATTAAAATGTTTTGACAGTAAATGTAAATATTTTCTTTTGTTTTTTCTAATATATTAATTATTTAACTTTGTGGAATTTTGTTTAACTTTTACTAAATTTATTTATTATTACTAAATTTATTTATTACATAATCAATTTTTAGAAATTATTATAATTTGTATTAGCCACAATTTAATGATGATAATATTAAATTTCCTTGACCAACATTGTGTATAAACGTATTTAGTAAACACTTATATACTTAATTACATATATATCATTAACTATTTATGAATAATTTTTATGTAATTAAATTTTTAAGAGTTGTAATTGATTTGAAAATGGGTTTTGAAATATTTATACTGGATTTAAACTTGGACATTTGTTAATCAATTGGGCTTCTTAGTATGAGATGCTTTGTTTTTTATATTGTTCTAAAATATTAAGAGAAGCAAAATTGATTGGCATTATAGACATTTGATTCGCTAATGGACCTGTATTTAGTTGAACCATAAGCAAACGGGTAAATGACCAACCAATAAGCAAACGTGGGTCAAATTTAATGAAATGGTTTAATAATGTTATAAAACGACTGTGTATAAACTCAATGGCATTTAACTGTAAAATTTAAAGAATAATCAGGGTTAAGTTCTGTTTAATAGATTAGATATTAATAGATTAGATAACTATAGATAATTTGACCACTGCAGAATACAAATGATCAATAATACCAAATTACATTTACTTTTACAAAACTTGAAAATATCATTTAAAATGAAAGAATTTTTTTTTAAAATATCACTTAAATGATATGGAGGAAGTAATAATGTAATGGTAGAATTGGTCTGGTTTTCATTATTCAAAAAAATAAAATAAAAATACTACATCAGTAATCATTATAGTGTCTCTTTTAACAGACAATCATTACTTATTATATTGACGAGACAGTGTAATCCTCATGGAGAAAATTTACATTGAAAAAGAGAACATAGAAATAGGAAACATATGAACAAGCTGATCGTTCAGAAAACTTTGATAATATGTCTGCAACTTTGTTATTTCTCCGTGGTGCCCAACGAAATTCACATGAATTAAACTCCAAAGCCAAACATTATTCTCCCTTATCCAGTTGTGTAGTCTGGAGTTCTGCTTCTTATGCATAGCCAAATTATGAAGTTGGTTTACTATCTCCTTCAAAAATAACGTTCTTGTAACCTTTATAATCCATGCACCTTGCAAAGCAAAAACCAGAGCTTGTACTTCCGATTCAAGACTATTTGTCAAATTGTCATGTCTACTCTGTCCTGCCCCTTGAAGTGAACCGTTTGAATTTCTGAAGATCCAACCTGGGTTTCGATATTAGACCAACCTCCATCATAGTTACACTTCATATAGTTCTCTGGTGAGCTACCTCCATTTTGATATCAGGAACATATGTGTCTGGTTCGTGAGTAGTAGGGACTGTGTATAATGCAGAACTCCATTCTCCAGTTTCTTTCCTTGCTCAAAATACATTCTTACTCACAATGATAGTTTTTTTAAAAGTTATTTATTGGGTAGTACATGTTGAATACAAAGATGAATATTAATAAACAATGGGCCGATAATTTAATAAATCTTTCTCAAGAGTTCAGATCATTGGATACCAATTCAAGAACTGAATTAACTATAACTTCAGGACTGAGAACCACACTGACTTTGAATATCTTTTCACAGTCATCAGCTTCAAGCAGATCAAATTGAGACCGGAGAAGAGTGAGAGGCATGAAATGTTCACCCTCCGAAGCTCTCTTCTGCAACCGAGCAGCGATCACCTCTGCATTGCCTTCCAGCAACACAAACTTCACCTTGCAACTCGAATAGCTTCCCGGTTTGTAATCAGGATCAGAGCCTCTCAAGATTTCTCTGTACTGCTTTCTCAACGAAGAACACGCGAGAACAACGGTTTGTCCATTGAGCAAACGTTCTCGCAAACTCTCTTGTATTTTTTCGAGCCATGGCATCCGGTCTTCATCTGAAAGAGCAATGCCTTGGCGCATTTTATCTGGGTTGAACCATGAGCAAGGTGTTGTTAACACATGAAAACTCTGTTTTGTCAAAATTCTTTGATTCTTTTTACCTCTGTTTGATGAAGAGTGGAAATCGTCAGCGTCAAGAAAGTCGCAAGATAGTGCTGTTCCCAACATCTTTCCTATGGTACTAGCAAGGTCAAGAAAAAATTTGTCCAATCACAACATGGTAACAGACGACTTTAACAAAAAAAATAATAATAAGAACTTACGATTTGCCTGCTCCGCTTACGCCCATAATCACAATGACTTTGCCTGTTACTATGATACACAAGAAGAATTAGTGAAAAACATATGAGAACATTGATAAGAACATGTTAAAGCTTACCGTCATTGTTTGTCGACATGTCTGATCAAAACAGAGTTTGGTGATTTTTTGAAAGAAACAATCTGTGAGCAAGAAAACAAAACATATATCTGCTTAATAATCTGTTAACAAGAAAACAAACAACATGTCTCTATACATCTTTTACTGGTGAAAGTTTTTAATATTAAACAATTAAAATACCTAAAGCTCTTAATCTTAGCTTATAAACTACGTTACGAGAATGTTCAAGATAGAACTATATCACAAACGTTTGACGTTGATGCTGAGTCACATGATTTCCCAATAATGTCGGAAAGAGTACATGACCATTCAAAAGAATGCTGGCTTTTCATAAGTCAAAAAGTCAAGAACAGAACAGATACATAGCAATGATGATACGTTTAACATTCTTTGGTTTCTTACTGTCAAATGAAACTTTTTCTAATCGAATATTAGCCTTCTCTTAGAATACAAAAAAGAGGATCGACAATCTGATGAAAATCAAAGACTTACGGGTGAGCCAATTGTGAGTGTTGATCAATCACAAAAACGCGACCTTGAAGAAGAATATGAAAGGAAATTAGACAAATTGGGATTGCAATAATGAAAAATGATAATTGAGGTAATAAAAGTTTGGTAGGTGCGAGAGAGAGAAAGATGGACTTTTGCAGAGAGATATGGAAAAGAGGAGAAGAACCAAAAATGAAAATGATCTACTTCTCTAGTTCACAAATACAATAAAGATACATTATTTATTAATAATTTTTTTTGTAACTTTTATTAAAAAAAATTTCATAGAAGTACGCTGTATTTTTTTGATAAATGTAGATTAATTTTTATTCATGATTCCAGTACACCAACCAAACATACAGATTGGCAAGAAATAATTAATAAAAAATACTTTATAATATTGAATAATTTTTTTTATATGGAACACGTTATAAGTTATTTTGTTTCCGTGGAAATATTTTTGAGAAATTGCATTTCCTATACAATTTTAAATTGAATACAAAACCAAATTGAATATGATTACTAATTCGGCAAATTAAACGATTTTTAAAAACTATAAATTTGAATCTACGTTTTTTTTAAACACTGAAAGTTTATTAGAAGATTGAAACAAAAGTTATAAACCAAAACTGGAAAGGATTAACATCCTTCCAGAAGTGAAGCCGTCTTCCAGAAGTGAAGCCAGCGAGTTCGAAGTACGAACATCCCGAAAATAAAAAGTTCAAACAAGGGAGACATAAACAAAACGATCTTACAAAAGCAAAAACAACAAACAAAGGATCTAAAGCATTATAGGCAAAAAGACCTAAGGATACAAAACCGAAGCTGAAAGCACGAAACACACATGAACCCTTCCATAGAAGCAATTTGTAGCTGGAGTTGAACCTAAGAACTAAGGATCTGCGGAGTATCCAATCTAGAGGAAGTCAAAGCACGATCCTAACAAGTAACAACACCGGCGAAGAGGATCATGTAATAGAAACAAGCAACAACACCGAACTACTTACACCACGCTTACATCAAGAATCACCACCTGCAACATAACACTGGCACAAGGTAAACCTTGAAACTCCAATAGGGCAAAACGTCTAAGAGGATCAAAGGTTCTTACACATGGGCACTCATGTACCCAGCTTAGCCCATCTACAAGCACAAAGCTGGTCACGTCCTCGCAAGAGAAGAAACCAAAGATCGAGACCACTGCATCGTCCTTAAACCAATCTCCCCAAACAGAGAAGAAGATTGTAGATGGCTCCACAGCAAACTCACATCCGAGAGACGAAACCCCAAACCGAGACCAGACCAAAAGCGAAGAAGCAAGACTCGCGAAGACATGGAGAAGTAGAGGTACCCAGATCTAGAAGCGATGATTAGACCCAATGCCACCATGATCCTTTGTTAAACCGTTGAAAAAGCACATGCATGAAGAGAAAACTTCAGATCTGCCATGGATCTACAGACATGCAAGCTCCTAAACGCCGACTCTTCTGCAAACAACCGACCTTTAAACCTCGCCCTCTTTCCAGATCACGATGCCTCCACCGAATTCAAGAACCACCACCGGCTCATAGAACCAGAGAAGCATAGAAGCACCAGAATTAAGACATATCGGCCCACAGAACCGGAGAAAGCAGAGAAGCAAACTGAAAACGAGATAATAAAAAAGAGAAACTCCGCCTACCGGCAAGGAACGCACGGCGGTAGAGGAGAACTTGCCTAGGTTTGAAAGTTCTATGTAGAGAGCGTTTTTTTTTTCTCGTCTTCTCCCGAGACCTTGAATCTACGTTTACAAAAGGATATCATTCAAATTAACATTATATCTAAAAAGTTCATTTATCTTAACGAAACAAGAAAACTATTTTACTATTTTATCTTTCTATAGTTTACATTCAATAGAAAAGTATGATTTGTATACCTCGTAATTTTTTTTAATTAAATTGATCTAATAACTTTTCTATAGATGTATATGCTATAGCTTTATATTTTCCCCATGGCACATAAAATATTGTTTTTTAAACATGGTTTTACAACAATTTATATTTTTTTTGGCTATACTTTTAGAAATTAACTTAAAACATGATTGATATTATTAAAGTTGTATATAAAAGTTAAAGCTAAATAAGGTTATCTATAACTCGACCAATCACTATTTTTATGTTTCAGTAGTATCACAAAAAAAATCTATTTTATTTCACTCTAATATTTTTAAAAAAGCAAATCAAAATCTAATATATTTTTAAATTAAAAAAAAATAAAATAGATTTTACTACAAAAATAAAATTATCAAACTATATAAAATATATTCATATAACAAGTATATGATTAATTAAACATATTAAATAATATAAATATTAAAATTTAAATAAAATACATTAAATTATATATATGGTATATTTGAGTTTACAATTTAAGATAATCAGATCAATCTTATTTCTAGATATTTTATTCTATATATTGATATAGAATAAAATATTCTATATATTGATATAGAATAAAATATGAAAAAAAGATAAAAATAGCACTAAATCAAGTTTATGTTTCCAAACTAGCACTCAAGGTTAAAAGTCACAAAAATAGCACTTAATGTTTTATCAAAAGTCACAAACTTAGGGTTTAGAGTTAAAGGGTGGGGTTTAGGATTTAGGGTTTAGGGTTTAGAGTTTAGGGTTTAGAGTTGAGAAATGAGGTTTTGGGGATAAGATTTCAAATTTTGAAAAATAAAAAAATTAAAATTTTCAAAGGATAAACTTAGAAATGTGTTATTTTGGTCATTTTAGTTTTTGAGTACTATTTTTGTGATATAAATTTAGAAAGATGTTATTTTGGAGATTTGCCCATAAAATATCTTAAGATAATCAGATCAATCTTATTTCTAGAAATTTTTTTCCAAAACCAGAGTTATAAAATTGGAATTTCACCATATTTTGGCAACTACAATTAGCAAAAAAAATATCTTTTAAAGAAAACATATATCTTCTTGAAAGAATTACATTCTTTCCCAGAGAAATCGTAGCTTATACTTTTTCGATATTTTTCATACTAATATAATATTTATTTATATGCAGAGAAGCAGCAAAATAACTTTTTAAAAAGTTTTATCCTCACCGATTGGGAGCAGAGTCTCCCCCTCCCCCTCTCTCTCTCTTTGCCGTGGAGCTCATCAGACGACAGAGAAGTAGACGCCCATGGATAGACTTCTTCAACCACCGTCTTCTTCCATACTCGCCCCCTCCAAATCCCAATTAAGAGCACCTCCGTTGCTCCTCCGTGTCCACCGTCTCGACTCTCCCAGTCTTATCCCTGCCTCCCCGCGCCGGGTGAGTTCCATCTCCTGCCTCTTCCGCCACAATCCTTCGCCGACTACGTCTCCAGGATCGAATCAAGCTAGAAACCTCTCGTCTTCCTCTCCGAAAGCCGACGAGTCAAAACCTAATCCAGGGTTTCTCGAACAGATCGTGCGGAGTTATGAGCAGAGAAAGGTATATAATCGTCACTAGCTATGAATCTTCTAGTCTATATCGATGTCTTGTGAGCCTTAATCAGTGGATATGTATTCAGTTCTTGTTACAAGATTGTTTCTTTGTGTACTTTACATTCAAAGGTCACAGCTTTATCCGAATCTTTGTGTTTCTTGCAGACGTTATCAGCTGGAACAATCATACTAATCTCTGCCGTAGTGGCACTTTTGCTTAACCCCATCGTTGCGCCACCTGCTTTTGCTAGCTTCCAAGCCGCTGCTAAATCTAGCGGCGCTGCTGTTGGTGGGAAACTCCTCCGGACCGAAGTACTGACGAGTGCCTGGACCGGTTTCTTCGCTGGCTGCTTACACACACTCTCCGGCCCCGATCACCTCGCTGCTTTGGCTCCACTCTCCATCGGACGGACGAGGATGGAGAGTGCTGCGGTTGGAGCTCTCTGGGGATGTGGCCACGACGCTGGCCAACTCATCTTTGGTCTCCTGTTTCTGCTTCTAAAGGATAGGCTCCACATTGAGGTTATAAGAACTTGGGGTACACGAGTCGTGGGCTTGACCCTTCTTGTGATCGGCGCTATGGGGATCAAAGAAGCTTCCGAAATCCCTGAACCGTGTGTGGTTTCGTTGGAGAATGGGGAGGAGACGGATGAGAAGAGCTCAAAGAAGAAGAAGAAGATAGGGTTTGCGACTTTTGCGACGGGGATTGTCCATGGGCTGCAACCGGATGCTCTGATGATGGTGTTGCCCGCACTGGCGCTTCCTTCTCGGGTAGCAGGTGCTGCGTTTCTGATCATGTTCTTGCTTGGTACGGTGATTGCGATGGGGAGCTACACGGTGTTTATAGGGTCTTGTAGCGAGGCGTTGAAGGAGAAGGTTCCTAGGATCACGGAGAAACTAACATGGGCGTCTTCTCTTGTGGCTATTGGACTGGGATTGGCAATTATTGTCAGCCAGTTCTTTGGATTCAGCCTGTACTGAGATGCAAGCATCTGCAAGCCTTTGTAGCTTTTAGAAGATTTGATTTTTGCATGTACCAACAAAGCCTGTATCTTGCTTCAGAATCCCTTTTCCTGCTGTTTGGATTTGGCTCCCTAATTTTGTGAGCATTCTATATTTTGTATTTTGCTAAGCTTTACCGAACAATGTCAACCATGAATGCTTTAGATAATATAAAGTAGGTGTAGCCAACTTGTCATGCTTTGCTTTTATGTTTAAGTTTCTAAGAGCAATCTCATCGGTGTGTTTTCAACCTAAAGTTCTCAAAATACATATTTACGGAAAGTCTTAGAGCATCATTATTGCTAGGACCAAATTGTGTGTATTTAGCTTATTTTAATGTTATTGTGATGTTAAGAGACAAATGTTAGGGACAATCTCAAAAGTGTAGATTATTGCTAGGATTTTTAGTGGTTTTTTAGTAAATTAATTATTTATTTTTATAAGTAATGACATATAAAGGATAAGTTTTAAATAAAACATTTAACATTTAAATAGAAAACACAAACACAAGAAAATTACAAAGTTTCAAAAAAAAAAAATTACAAACATCATAAATAAAAGCAAAGAAACATTTTATTGAATTCATAGAAACTTAAACATTATATATAATTTGGAAGATGTCCAAATTTTTCTCATATATTTTCAGTCAAATCTTCTTTAATTGTTGATGGATTTGTGGATCCCGAACTTCTTTGCGACGATCAATTGTATTGCCGTGTTTTGTAGACTTTTTAACGGCAAATGTAAGATCCTCATCTTGAAATTTTTCAAGAGTGTTTGAATCTCGTTCATCTTGGACAATCATATTATGGAGTATGAGACATGCTCTCATAATATTTGATATTTTTTTCCCATAAATTAGAAAGATTTCTAACAACGGCAAACCTAGCTTGCAGGACCCCAAAGACGCGCTCAACATCTTTTCGAACGGATTCTTGGGTTTTGGCAAATAAACAATTTTTCGGACCTTGTGGTAGTTGGATAGATTGAATAAAAGTCGTCCATTTTGGATAAATACCATCCGTCAGATAGTAAGCCAAATTGTACTCCCTTCCGTTGACATAAAAGTTTACTTGCGGAGCTATCCCGTTAATAATGTCATCAAAAACAGGTGATCAATCAAGAATATTAAGATCGTTCATAGTACCTGGAGCTCCAAAAAATGCGTGCCATATCCAGAGGTCATATGAAGCAACCGCCTCCAACACAATTGTTGGTTTTCCGGTTCCCCGTGAATACATTCCTTTCCAAGCGGTGGGGTAATTCTTCCACTCCCAATGCATACAGTCGATGCTTCCAATCATCCCGGGAAATCCACGTTGTTCACCAACAAGGAGTAGTCTTTCAAGTCCTCCGGTGTGGGACGCCTGAGGTATTGATCGCCAAACAAGTGGATTATTCCGGCGGTAAAATGGTGCAAACATTTTCGAGCTGTTGTTTCACCAAGTCGTACATATTCGTCAACTGTATCAGCTCCACCATCATACGCCAATTGACGAATTGTTGCGGTACATTTCTGGAGCGGAGATAGACTCGACCGTCCGACTGCATCTTCTGTTGGTCGAAAATACTCTACTTCTGTAGAGAGACGATGGACAATACTCAAGAACAATGGTTTGTTCATTCGAAACCGTCGCCGGAATAAATTGTGAGAGTATGTTGGAGTTTCGCTAAAATAATCATTCCAAAGCTTCTCGTGGTCTTCTTCTCGGTTTCTCTCGATAAAAATACGTTTTTTTCGCTCTTTTGGTTTTGGAAAAAGATCAGGGTTTTCCAAAAAATCATCAAATATGTTATCAAAATCCTCATCATCATCTTTGGTAATGATAATGGGAAGAAGAAGCCATTTAAAATT
The DNA here is from genome assembly GCF_020379485.1 of Brassica napus. Taxonomy (NCBI): domain Eukaryota; kingdom Viridiplantae; phylum Streptophyta; class Magnoliopsida; order Brassicales; family Brassicaceae; genus Brassica; species Brassica napus. The sequence goes on from NC_063452.1 coordinate 8,280,196, forward strand.
TTAAAAGAAAGAACATGTATTTAAAGTGAGCATACGAGTGATGATTTGAATATATGTTATGAGAGAAGATGATGAAGTATTTATAGAAACTAGAAAATGTATCTTGTGATATTTGAAGTATACATCTTGTGATGGCATCTTGTTTTCTTGTGGAAGAAATAAACAACCCATGTGACTCTTGAGTACATCTTGTGATACTATAGTACATCTTGTGATACTAACAAACAAACAACCCATGTAAATAGCATGTGAGTCTTGAGTAGCTTGTGATATTTTGGTTATTTTTACTACCAGCAAACGAGAAAGACATGTTCATCTTTCATTAGACTTCTAACATAGACATAGAGTTCATTTACACTTTTAACATTAGACATAAGAGTTCATTAAGACATCTGATTCATTACACATGAAACATAAGACATAGAAAGAGTTCAAATCCATTACAAATTACACATGAGTTCAAATTCGACACAAATTACACATGAGTTAACATGAGTTCAAATTACACAAAGCCGAGAAAGACTTCAAAGAGTTCAAAGCCGAGAAAGACTTCAAATCCATTACAAATTACACATGAAACTAAAACCATAACTCATTTGATTTACTTAAACATGAGAAGCATTCCTATTAAAACTAATACGAAAACCATTATACCAACCAAGTATTCAAAGCCATTGGTAAACTTTGATTTCTTCTTAGCTAACTCACACACCATCTTCTCTACCGTATCCAGTTTCTGCTGAGTCTCATAGTCACTCAACAAGGCTAGAGCTTCTACCTTTTCAGCCAATTGAAGTGTGTGTATATCTCTGGCTCTCATCTCCTCCATAACCGCCACATCCCACCATTTCCATACATGGCACTCTCCATCATCAACATTATCACAGTGTAGTATCTTCTTCCCGGATCATTTCTAGTGTAAGATGTGGCTAGAACAGGTTGACTACCACAGTAGCATGTCAGCGGAAATCCAAACTCAACATCGGGTTGAGGAGGATACTGAACCAGCTCACCATAATTGTACCTTATCTCAGCTTGGTTTCGATGTATAAGATCTTCTGTCTCGCTGTAGATATTGTCAGATGTCTCCCCACCATACTCCTCTGATTCAGAAGGCTGGCTATATCTATAGTCATGTCCCATGTTCAGCTAAACCTGGAGAAACAAAAGACAAGGTCAAGATATTACAAAGAAAGGCTTAAATGCTCAGAAAAAAATTGATTTGGCTCTTATACAAATTACACATGAAACAAAACCATAGAAACAAGACATCATAAAAGCAAACATGAGATTTCATTATTTCAAAGGTGGTCATAGAAGCAAACATGAGTGGATCTTATTACAGACATAGTTATTAGAAAGTTAAAAGCTAATTAGGACATTATTGTTTCAGAAATACTGGGCTAGAAGCCTATTCTTCACATTTCTTCAGCCTCACTGAGTGGATCGTTTTTTGCAAGGAGAGTGTCTAGTATGGCTAGCTTAGACAGCTTCTCCTTCATCGCCAAATCCTCCTTCTTCATTTCCCAAATGCTCTTATACTCATCAACAGTCTTCCCTTGAGCTGTATTCCTTCTTGCTTTTGCAGCCCTGATACCTTCAGGGCGGGTCTCATTATCACCAACATTGACAGATGCTTGGGAACCTTCGACACAATCTTTTCTCTTTGAACTCCCACTAGCCTTAGGAGGGTTAAGGTTAAGCCATTTCTGGTCATACCTCAACACACACCATGCATGCTCAAGGTTAAACTTGATCTTATGATCAGAGTAGAAGATGTCGTGAGCCACATTGAGAACATCATTCTCGTTTTGACCACTGCAATTTTGTCTCTCTGCGGCTGCATATGCGCCACAGAACTTGTTGGTTAGATCATTTATTTTGTGCCACCGCTGCTTCAAATGTTTATGTTCCCTCTTTGCACCACCGTCTGTACCATGAGGACTTGCAGCGAAGTATTCACCAACTCTTTTCCAGAAGTTCTGTAACTTTTGTTCATTGCCGACAATAGCATCCTTGGATGTGTTAAGCCAGGCACTGATTAGCACCTCATCATCAGCTGGTGTCCATTTCTGTCTCTTCCCACGCTCCGCGGGTGTGTCTTCAGGTGGAGTTGGAGCCTCAGACTGTTGGGAACTGAACGGAGGGATTTCTGATGCTCCAGAATGAAAACTCTCATAAAGAAAGTTTCCATTGAGAACACTTTCGTGTTCACTGTTAAGAAGGCCTAAATAGCCAGAAGACTGGCTATATGGAATCCTTGAACCCATAGCACTAGAAGAGAGAAGGGATTATAGAAGAGAAAGGTAAATTGTTTCGGGTTTTACCAGAGAAGAGAGAAAGAAGATGATGGAGATTGAAGGATAGCTTGAAGGATGGTTGGTGTTTAATAGGAACTGTAATAAGTAATAACCATAATGACCTAACCATAAACTACGAAAGTCAAATCAGAGTTATTACACATCTCGTCAATCATACTATACAATTCAATTCACTTACTTTCCATTAAAATAAAACAGGATTTGGTTGCAAACAAACTAGATTATCATCTCACTACATCAAATAAGACAGGATTTGGTTGCAAACAAACTAGACTATACATACAAGATTACATCTATGAAATTAGAGTTCATGCCTACCAAAGTCTAATCAGAGTTACTGCACATTTACACAACCAACCTTTACAAGTGATTAAGTTACCCAACCAACCATGCCTACCAAAGTCTAATCAGAGTTCATGCCTACACGTTTTCAATCCGACTTATCAATTCATTAAGTGGAGCTACTAGTAACAACTATTGGAGTTCAAGTGAAAGTGAATTACCTTGTACTTTCGACGAAATGGTTGTTATTCTTTGAATTGTTAATTATCCGGGTTATTGAGAGCCAAACGAACCTCACCTAATAGCAGACTCACAATCAAACGAAAAAATAGATATCAGTTTCATCAAATAAGTAATGATTTTGCAAACAATATACCACAAATAATCACACAGAACAATATATTTTACAACTTCACCATACTCTCTCACAGACTAGAAAGACGATAATATATTTTCAAAACCCTAAAGTTACACTAGTTTTCACTATATTTTACGCAAACACCAAACAGACAATCAGACACGGCAATCATAACCAAATATCAACACATATCACAAAGCCGATTCAAAATTTTGAAGACACTATATCTACAACGACAACAAAATCCTCATCCAAGGAAGTAGATCGACAACGACAACAAAATAGATACAAATACTCAATAAGGTGGAGGAACACATACCTTCTTCACCTTCGTATTCAGTAAAACGCTGTCGGTGAGACAACAGATCCTCTATACTGCGTTCGAAATCAAAGAGAGGAGAACCGTCGAGACCGAAGCGCCGTCGAGACAGAAGCCCCGGCGAGAGAGAAGCAACGTCGCGAGAGAATTTCCGTGGAGAGAGATCCACCGTCAAGAGAGACAACATATCCTTTGTACTGCGTTCGAAATCAAGGAGAGGAGAACCGTCGAGACTGAAGCGCCGGCGAGACAGAAGCGACGTCGCGAGAGAATCGTCGTGGAGAGAGATCCGCCGTCGAGAGAGAATCGCACTGTCAATCGCCTTCTCAATCGCCCTCGCGAGATAACCGACACACAAACTGAAAGACAAACTCAATTTGATTTTGCCCTAAAAATCATCGGCCATTCCCAACCTGACATGTGCCTCCTAAGGACGACTACCAACACATCTTAACTAAGGGACGTCCCAAATATAATTCGGTCTTTTTGATTTTCTTTTCGGTCCAATAATGTTAAGGACGTGGTACTTGGACCGCGATAATGTTGCTCTTAACTGATTGTTTTTAAAAAAAAATACTTTTGATTACGTTTTTCGTAATTTTGAGATACCACGGTCAAATATTAATATTTGTATATAAGTTTTTTTTTTTGGGACAAATATTTGTATATACATATGCATTTTGAAACTTCATGTTAATAATGCATATTAACTTTTTCATTGATGAAACCCAAATTTACATAAAAACTAAAACAATATAATAAATCATTTTCACTGATATTAAAAATATTTATTTTATTTTAAGTATTTTTAATAACAGTAAATTTTAATGTATATTTTCAGATCATTATTTCTATAGTAAGAGATTCTTTAAAAAAATAATTGAATAACAAAAATTCTGTTAATTTAATCTAAACTAGGGAATAATCCGCGCTACGCGCGGAACTATATTGATTTTCAAAAATTAATTATTTAACTAATCTTACTGTTTTATATCAAATGCTAATACTAAAATATATTTTAATAATATTTGCTTATTATTTATTTTATTTAGGAAAAATTTGGAAAAATACATTTATATGAGATTTTAATTTGAAAACTACACCATTCTTTATAATTTTTGAAAACTACACTTTTGTATATGTAAATTGACTAAATTGTCCAATTTGAATATTAATCAAACTTAATAATTTCAAAAAAATAAGATAAATCAAAATCTTAATAATATATCTACACACCACCGCATATCTTACAGTTTTATTGAAAACAAAAGAAAACCAGCTTCTCGTGGGTTAGTATCTTCTCTGTAACAAAGCATTGTCTATTTGTTTCATAGTTTATTCTTCTTTTCATTCATAAGTTTTTTTTTATTTTTTCATCAATTAAGTGTAACTCAATTTCTTAAATTCTCATTTTCTCTTCTTGCACAAAGCATATCTTTCTGTTTAAAATTCAGAGAAACGTTTAAAAAAAAAAATATCAGAGGAATAAATTTACAAAAGATATATATATATATATATATATGTAGGAAATGACGTGATTACTTTTGTATATGGGGTATTAGGGTTGTTGTGCAACTTTGTTTGTCTAAAAAAAATTAAAGCTTATACAGATAAACTTCTTAATAAAGATACCAACACATCATAATTTGTTTCTTTCATAACATCATTGTTATTTTTAAAACTAATTATAAGAAAAAAATTGTTATTTTAAAATTTTAAATAATAAATAACACATTCATCTCAAACATAGATTTATCTTAAATATAAATAATTATACTATTATTATTACTTTCGGATTTAATTTTATTTATTAAAATATATAAGTGGATAAAACAGTTTTTCACATCTAATAAGATGTAGTTTTCAAAAAATAAAATAAAAGGTGTAATTTTTAAATTTCAAACTGCAAATAGAGTATTTTTCAAATTATCCATTTTATTTAACATTTTCAGATATATAGTTAATAACGCTAGATGTTTAATGTAATATTCTTATTTCTTATATTGTATATTTACTTATTGTTTAGTTTTTTATTATATTATATATTTATTTATTCTAATATTTTTTCTTTTATATTAAATAACAATATTAAAATCAATTTTTAACGTAATATTTGTATTTCTTCTACTGCATATTTACTAATTATTTTGTTTTATATTGCATATTTACTTATTCTAATATTATGATAGTTGTTTAATGTAATATTTATATTTCTTATATTATTATTTTTTTCTTACTTATTTCTTGTTTTTTTAGAAAGGGCTTTATTTATTCTTTCTTATATTGTATATTTACTTAATCTAATTTTCTTACTTTTATATCTAATGGTAATATAATGATAAATGTTTAATGTAATATTTTTATTCTTTATACTGTATATTTACTTATTATTTATTTTAATAATATTATAGATGTGTATATTTACTTATTCTAATATGATAGATGTGTATATTTTATACTGTATATTTACTTATTATACTATATATATACAATTTTTTTGATATATGCGTTTAATGTAGCTTTTATATTTCTTATATTGTATATTTAATTTTTTTATATAGTATATTTATGTATTTTAATATTATGATAGATGCTTAATGTGATATTTTTATTTCTTATATTGTATATTTATTTATTATTTTTAATATACATTTTTATATAGATGTTTAATTTAGTTTTTCCATATATTTTATATTTACTTATTGTTTATTTTTTCTTATATTGTATATATATATTTATATATTCTAATTTTCTTGTTTTATATCAAATTATAATTTATGATAGATGTTTAATGAAATATTTATATTTCTTATATTATATATTTCGAAATTATTGATATTTTCTTATATTATATATTTTCTTATTTTAATATTATGCTAGATGCTCAATGTAATATTTATATTTACTTACTATTTATTTTACTGTATATTTTTCAGTTCGATGTGTGATTTAGTTTTTTTATTTCTTATATTGTATATTTACTTATTGTTTATTTTTTCTAGCTTTTATATTGATTTTCAAAAGTTAATTATTTAACTATTTTTATTTTTTATTTTTTATATTTATTTATCGTCTGTTTTGTAATACCACATGGCTTCTTTGGAAAAAATAGATTTTTATATTTATGTTGACGGTATATGAAAAACATTTAGTTTTTAATATGAAAAACACATAATTAATTGTAAAATGATAAATCCTTATAAATTTAACAATTTCATAAAAACTAATGCAATGTTACAATGAAAATATAATTCTTTCACATTCTTTTAGATTCCTATTATTGATAGATTAATTTATACCAACACTATTTTGACTAATGTAGTATTTACATTTTTTATATTTTATATTACTTTTTAATGTAGTATTTTCATTTTTTAAGTTGTGTACTTACTTATTATTACTTTTTATATATTATATATTTACATATTTAAATATATTTAATTTTTACATTTTAAGATAGATGTCTAATGTAGTATTTTTATTTTTTAATTTTTTAATTTACATTTTAAGAAAGATGTTTAGTGCTTAAGGTACTTTTTCCAATTTTATATTATGTATTTACTTATTAATATTATTTTCATATATTATATGTTTACTTAATATCTATATTTTACATTTTAAAATAGATGTTTAAGGTTTAATGTACTTTTTTCTATTTTTTAAATTGTGTATTTACATTTTAAGATAAATACTTAATGCTTAATATATTTTTTCTATTTTCTTATATTATGTATTTACTTATTAATTTTTATTTTTGTATATATATATTTTTTTAAATTGTGTATTTGCTTATTATTTTATATATAATTCGTATATTATATATTTACATATTTAAATGTATATTTACTTATATTTTTGTATGATTTAATGTATATATGATAATAATGTGTAGTATGGTAATGTGATTTAATGTAATAAGGTAATAATATTAGTCACGCCACATGGCTTATTTTCGAAGAGGGTTCTAAAACGATGTGGACGTTCTCTAGAGCTTCGATTAGTCACTTTTATTAGTATAGATAGATTTAATGTAATATTTATATTTTACGTTTTAAGATAGATTTTTAAGGTTTAATGTACTTTTTCTATATTTTTAAATTGTGTATTTACATTTTAAGATAAATTTTTAATGCTTAATATTTTTTATATTATGTATTTACTTATTAATATTATTTTTGTATATTATATATTTTCTTAAATTGTGTAATTACTCATATTTAAATATATAATTCGTATATTATATATTTACATATTTAAATCTATATTTACTTATATTTTCGTATAATTTAATGAATATATGGTAATAATATGTAGTATGGTAATATGATTTAATGTAATAAGGTAATAATATTAGTCATGCCACATGTCTTATTTTCGAATAGGGTTTTTAAAACGATGTGGACGCTCTCTGAAGCCTCGATTAGTCCATTTTATTTATGTATTTACTTATTAATATTATTTTCGTATATTATATATTTTCTTAAATTGTGTAATTACTTATTACTGTATATATAATTCATATATTATAGATTTACATATTTAAATCTATAGTTACTTATATTTTCATATGATTTAATGTATATATGGTAATAATGTGTAATATGGTAATGTGATTTAATGTAATAAGTTAATAATATTAGTCATGCCACATGTCTTATTTTCGAAGAGGATTTCTAAAATGATGTGGACGCTCTCTGGAGCCTCGATTAGTCTCTTTTATTAGTATAGATTATCTTAAATTGTATGACAAAAACATAAATTAATAAGTTTACCAAAAAAAAAAACATAAATTAATAAGAAAAGCCCATACAGAAACTTTAAAGGAATTTAAAACCCATCAAAACCCAAAGCAGCGTCTTCGTCTTCGTCTTCGTCCTCTGTCGTTTCCAATCATATATTTTCATCTGCCCCAGCTCACACGAGCGAAACTTCACCCTTTTTTGCCACCACAATCATGGCGGCGACGACGGTCTGGCAGCCCCTAAACGATGGCCTCACCGAGATCTGCACTCTTCTCGAACAGCAGATTTCTCCTTCCTCCGCCGTTGACAAGTCCCAGATTTGGAAGCAGCTTCAGCACTTCTCTCAAATCCCCGATTTCAACAACTATCTCGTCTTCATCCTCGTCCGCGCCGAGGTTCGTGGCGAGAGATTTCTCTACTCTCCCTCTGTCTATTGACTCAATCTACTATTGGTCTTTGGAGTTCGGATCGTTGGTTTCATTTGCCTATCGGATTCTCTTTGTAGCTCAGCTTTAGTTGATCCTGAGTTTCCGTTGAATCGAGTTTGTTAGAACTTTATAATCTCTGTTCTGTGGCTTTTCTTGAGAACTGATTTGCTTTCAAGCTAAGCTGCGTTTATATGATGTTGAGGAAGATAATAAGTCTAGCTTGAGGTTCCTGTATTGCTGTTACGTGATTGATTAGGTTTATGCATTGTATTCTCAACATATGTCTCCTAGCTGATGTGTACCGGTGTGATTGATTCAGGGCAAGTCCATTGAGATTCGTCAAGCTGCTGGATTGCTTCTGAAAAACAATCTGAAGGGTGCGTATCCATCCATGTCTCAAGAAAACCAGAAGTACATCAAGTCTGAGTTGCTGCCTTGTCTTGGAGCAGTGGACAGAAACATACGGACAACTGTTGGAACCATCATCAGTGTTATTGTTAACATAGAGGAAGGTTCTGGGTGGCCTGAGCTTTTGCCAGCTCTTGTTACTTGTTTAGACAGTAATGATCTGAATCACATGGATGGTGCGATGGATGCATTGTCAAAGGTATGTTCTTTTTCTTCTTCTTTTTGCTTATTAGCTGTGGTATCGTTGGAGTGTTTTTCAAAGTTTTGGTAATATCTACATGTCTTGTTGATCAGATTTGTGAGGATATCCCACATGTATTGGATTCAGAAGTGCCTGGTTTAGCAGAGCGCCCTATCAACGTTTTCCTGCCTAGGCTATATCAGGTAAGCATCTCATCACAGATTTCTAAATTCGGTTGTAGCACGTGCTGGGTTCTAGTTTGATTTCTTTTTTCTTACTGCTGGATTGGTTGCTGTAAGATTTATTGCCATTATTTTGTTTGATCAGTTTTTCCAGTCTCCCCATGCTTCACTGAGGAAGCTTGCCCTGGGTTGTGTGAACCAATATGTCATAATAATGCCTGCTGTAAGTATAAGGAAGATTGTTTTAACACATTATTTGTTTTCATTCGTTTAAGGGACTGGACTGTAACAAACTATGATTTGCAGGCTTTGTACAATTCTCTGGATAAGTACCTTCAGGGGTTGTTTCTCCTTGCCAATGATCCTGTAGCAGAAGTCAGAAAATTAGTACGCGACTTGTTTAAGCTTGTGTCACATGATTCAGTCAAATCCTATCTCATTTCAAAGTTCTTTTTCTTATGTATAATTTCTCTCCTTATGTTTAAAAGGTCTGCGCAGCATTTGTGCATCTCACAGAAGTCCTTCCCTCGTCTATTGAGGTATTTTTCATTGCTGATGGTTTTAACGTACACAGTATTTTAAAACTACTCTTAAGTGTCGCTTTTTAGTAAGTACTTCTTATGTTTAGTTCGAGTTATTTGACTACCCTGCATCTTATATTTTGCTTCTTCCCTTTTCGTTTTTTAAGCCACACCTAAGGAATGTAATGGAATACATGCTACAAGTCAACAAAGACCCTGATGAAGAAGTGGCTCTCGAAGCATGTGAATTTTGGTAATATGTTCTTTTCTTTGTTTGCTCTATAGATGGCGGTTGTAGACCTGTTTTTGTCTTATGTTCTGCAGTTTTTCCCCCCTTTTTCCTGCTTATTATTCCATCCTTGTACTCGTTTGTTCTCAGAGCTATATTGTTGTTTGGCAGGTCTGCATACTGTGATGCTCAGCTGCCGTCAGAGAATTTGAAAGAGTTACTGCCACGCCTAATTCCAGTATAGTGATGCTTCTCCTTTCTTCAGTATATTTTTGGGCGCACAATCGCTTGCTCAGCGGGTGTAGTTTGAAATCTTTGTAAAATATATCTGTTTTAGGTGTTGCTGTCGAACATGGCTTATGCAGATGACGACGAGTCGCTTTTGGATGCTGAGGTTATTTTTCTGTTGAATCTATTTGTTTCTTCACCTTTCACGATAAAATTAACCATCTTATATCATATGAAAACTTTTCATTTTTGCAGGAAGATGAATCTCAACCAGATAGAAATCAGGTGCAGTTATTTGTTCTTGTGACTTTGATTTTTCTTATTAAAAGTACTATTGAGTTTTCATTCATTTGGTTCCCCAACAGGATTTGAAACCTCGTTTTCATACATCGAGACTTCATGGATCAGAGGATTTTGATGACGATGTACGTGATCTACTTCTTTTAGTGTCATTTGATATTTGTATAGATGTTACGTATGTTTGTAATTCTATAGATCCTTCTTTAATGAATATCTCTGAATACAGGATGATGACTCGTTTAACGTGTGGAATTTAAGAAAGTGCAGTGCAGCAGCTATTGACGTTCTCTCTAATGTATTTGGAGATGAGATCCTTCCGGCACTCATGCCCCTTATTCAGGTAATCGTTATTCCTCTATATCTTTGTAAATTTATTCAATAAACTAAACCCTGTTCTTCCATGTTGTAGGCAAAATTATCAACTTCTGGGGACGAGGCCTGGAAAGAAAGGGAAGCTGCTGTTTTGACCCTTGGGGCTATTGCTGAAGGCTGCTTTAATGGTCTTTACCCTCACTTGTCTGAGGCAAGTTCGTTTTTGATCTACATCATCTCATATCTATCATTTTTCTCCGCTCAGTTCAAGTAGATCAATATGCTAGTGCCTTAGTTCTGCAGATCGTAGCATTTCTTCTTCCTCTTTTAGATGATAAGTTCCCTCTCATACGAAGCATATCTTGCTGGACGCTTTCTCGATTTGGCAAGTATCTTATCCAGGTATGATTTGAACAGGAGATTTCGTGCTTCAACTGCTTCCAACGATCTTTAGATGATTCTCTCCTTCTCTTTTATAGGAAGGTGGCAATCCGAAGGGTTATGAACAGTTTGAAAAAGTTCTTATGGGTCTTCTCCGCAGACTCTTGGATTCGAACAAGCGGGTCCAGGAGGCTGCCTGTTCAGCTTTTGCAACTGTTGAAGAGGTACCTATTGGCTTTGGGTTTTGATAACATTTGTGGATGTTTGTTGACCGTGTTAATTATTCTCTGTGAATATGTAGGATGCTGCTGAAGAGTTAGTGCCACACCTGGGAGTAATACTGCAGCATCTAATGTGCGCTTTTGGGAAGTATCAGGTTAATCCTTTGCTGGTTATTATCTACTTCAAGCAAATGTTGCTATACGTCTACCTAACATACAATTTTCATATCCCAGAGGCGGAACTTAAGAATTGTGTATGATGCTATTGGAACACTGGCAGATTCGGTTAGAGAAGAGTTGAACAAGGTATGACGATTGGGTTTGTGTAAAGGTTAATATGCTCTCGTAAATTTGAGCTCCTTGACGATTATTTTTTGTTCCATACACTGGTGCTGGTATAAATTTTATTGCCTGCTTAATATTCTTCCTTCTGCAGCCTGCTTATCTTGAAATTCTGATGCCTCCACTGGTCGCAAAGTGGCAACAACTTTCAAATTCGGATAAAGATCTATTTCCGTTGCTGGAATGCTTCACATCTATTTCTCAGGTATGGGCTATTTGTCAAGGCCTTCGAAATATCTGTAAAGTCTTGAATATGTTGCACCAATGAATCTAAGATAGTGAAGATACCCAGGTTTTAGTAGTCTTAAGAAAACTGAAAAAGTAATATGGAGTTGTTGGTTAGCTAAGAGGCATTATTGAAGATTATTAGTTAAGCCTGAAATTGCTACTAATAGTAAGAGATAACAATTGTGAACATCAGACAATTTCATCCTGACAGAGTGTTAAGACTGTTTGAAGCCTGAACTATATGTCTAACAAATTGTGTTTCCATCTTACAGGCTTTAGGTGTAGGGTTCGCTCCATTTGCTCAGCCTGTTTTCCAAAGATGCATGGATATCATCCAACTACAACACATGGCTAAGGTTTCATTCAGAATTTGGAATTTTATCTAATTGGCGAATTAGAACTATCTTTTCCAGTTTACCTTACCTATTATACTGCCTCAGCTAGATAGCATCACAAAGCTTGAGTATAGAAACAGTTATTCATATTTTACTGAAGCATGTACATAACTATTGCACGCATATGTTTTTTTTTTTGTTTGATGAAAGCTTGCTTGTGGTATTTGTAGGTTGATCCTGCCTCTGCTGGGGCTCAGTACGACAGAGAATTCATTGTTTGTTCTCTTGATTTACTTTCTGGACTTGCTGAAGGGCTTGGCAGTGGGATAGAGTCTCTGGTACTGACTTTCCTCGATGTCTTGCTCGCGCGATTTTCTGTTCATAAGTTCCCTGAGACAACCGCATATATTACTCTTTTTCAGGTTTCACAAACTAATCTAAGGGATTTGCTTCTCAACTGTTGCATGGATGAGGCTCCTGATGTCAGACAAAGTGCGTTTGCTCTCATGGGTGATCTTGCAAGAGTAAGCTGCATATTCTTTTACATTAAACAGTGTCCTTGACAAAATTAATCAGCCGGGGAAGTCTTACACGAGAATAACCCGTAGTTATGTGGTATCATATGCTATAGTTTTGATACTTTCTGCTACATATATTAGTGTAGTAATGCCGTTTGGCTACCACTGACAGGTATTCCCGGCCTACCTACAACCCCGTCTGATTGAGTTCCTTCAGGTTGCAAGCCAGCAACTGGTTGGTATTCAAGTTTTACTCTTGACTAAATCAATTCTCTTTTTTTATTTGTATTGATCATATCTATTCTTTGTACAGAGTACAAACCTCATTGGAGAAAACCTTTCTGTGGCAAATAATGCTTGTTGGGCCATTGGAGAATTAGCTGTCAAGGTAATACCAAAATACTAATTTTTGCTATCGAAGCTTGAAGTGTTTGGTTAAGGGCAGACTTGTGAATGATATGAACTGAATGTTTCAGGTTCGTCAAGAAGTTTCACCAATTGTGACCAACGTTGTCTCTGCCCTAGCCCTGATTCTTCAGCATGCAGAGGTGACTCCCGCAGCCTATTTATTCAAGAGTCTTTTGGCCATGCCTGAGTCTATCAACTGTTATATCTGACGACTATGCCTAATTTTGTTTTCTTGTGACAGGCTGTTAATAAATCACTAGTTGAGAACAGTGCAATTACCCTCGGTAGACTAGCATGGATTCGTCCAGACCTCGTTGCACCTCACATGGAGCACTTCATGAAACCATGGTGCTTGGCATTGGCAATGTTAGTGAGCCTTTTGGTTTTGAATTTAGAGTCTTTACACTCCCAACTGCTGCGCCGTACAACAGTTTCTTATTATACTTTCTTTTCAGGGTACGTGATGACCTTGAGAAAGAAGATGCATTTAGAGGATTATGTGCAGTGGTATTTCTCTCGCCTCTTTGCTTAGTGTTTGAAACATGTAAATGAAGTTTGTTACTTACGAGTGTTCTCCATGAATTTCAGGTAAAAGTGAATCCATCAGGAGGTGTCAGCTCACTTGTTTTCATATGCAAAGCCATTGCAAGCTGGCATGTAAGTGAAATGAAACCAAATGCGACTCCCTGCTAAACTAAATGTCGCTGCCGAGCTTTCGAACTATTGGTTGACAAGCCTTTTTATCACAGGAAATTAGAAGTGAGGACGTCAATAGCGAAGTCTCCCAAGTGCTGAACGGCTATAAACAAGTAAGCTGTGCTGAATTCAAGTTCAGCTTTTAATCACTTTAAGCACTGGCCTCACTCATAATGATTAATGTCTTTTGAATTCATCTTTTTGGGTTCAGATGCTTGGAAACTCATGGGCGGAATGTTGGTCTGCTTTGGATCCTCCTGTAAAAGAAAGGCTTGCGAGATATCAAGTGTAGTATTGATTGTACACCGGTTAGTCTCAAATCAGAAAGATCTGCTCTTATCTTATTCATTGCAAAGAACAAATAGAGTTTGAGCAAGAAGAAAACGCCTGAGACACCATTTTTCTTTTGCAAGATTAAACGAAAGGCAAAAGAGTCACAAGAGAAAGAGAGAAACAGTAGATAGTCTGATCTTTGTGGGGTTCTTCTTATAACATGGTTGGGTTAAAAAACAAACAATTCGTGGATTCGATTCTTCCTTGGCAACGTGGTATGGTGGTTTGAGCAGTTTTGGACATGTGGATTACCAATAAGAAAAAAAAAATGTGATTGATAGTGTTGTGCTTTATTGATCTAGCTCTATTATGCCAATACTAATTACTACTCTTCCCTGTTGCGTTTACATATGAAATCTCTTAGATTAGTCCCATGCCAGCCACTATTGTCTCGGGACTACGACAACTCCCGAGCACAAATTTAATCATACTTGGTCACCTTTCTCGTCAGTCCCTCCTAGTAACTTTTATCTTCGGCCATGAATTGCTCTACAAGTGTTCACATGCTATCCTACAGTAGGATTCCTACCGCCACAAACTGATCCTCCAAGAACTGACAGCATGACCTAGTTTTTTGACGGAACTAAAAAAGTTAGCTTCTATATAAATAAGATTTTAGGATTTCAATATTGTCTACCATTCACGGGCTCAACCAAAACAGTTGATTCATTAACCAAGACTACATATTTTTTTGATGAAGAAGAAGGCGAGACACGAGAACTACACTTACACATTTCCTACCCCTCAACTTGCTCTTGCATCTGCTGCGATGGATGATGAGGAAACTAATCCCGATTGCTGAAAAAATAAAATGTGAAGCTGTCTTTGTCCTCTCTTTATGTGTCTTTGTTTATGTCATTTTCACTTTGCTATTTACGAAGAGGCTCTGTTTCAAAGGTCCAAAAGTTGTTGTATGTGTCCAACTCCAACCTCACTTTTGTCAAATTGAGTTCAAGCCTTCGGATTTTATCCAACCCGAGTCACCATGAGTGTAATCTTATCGATTAGTTTTCATTAGCCAAACCAAACAAAGCCAGGTTTTAGTTTTAGCAAAGTTATATCCTCAAGTAAACAATACTGAGCCAGTGAGAAGATAACTTAAAAAAAAAGACTAAACATTACATTTGTTTCTCTTGCTTTGCTTTATAGCTCACACACAATCGAATTGACTGATGCTTGTTACAAAACCCTATAAAATTTTGAACTTGGTGTGAGTTTCTAATGATCACCGATGGACATTCCGATGAATTGATCAACTCAATAGGTACATAACTCAACTCCAAATCAGCATCCGTTTCTTTAAAACCAAAATCCTCTATAACAATTTTCTGTAACTCTTCCGATTCCAAAGCAAGTAACCTTTCTCCTTTCTTTTTATCAACATTAAAACTCTAACCCTAAGCTATGACCAATTTCCAAACACCAAATGAAACATAGATATGAATCATGGTAGAAACAATGTGAAATTTTTGTGAAAGTTTTGTGAGCAATCAAAGGAATATGAAAAGGGCGTGAGAAGGAGGGTTATATTACATTTTTTTTTTAATTTTGATTTTTTTTCTTCAAAATTTCATTTTTTAATTTCGGTGTTTTTCATATAAGGAAACAAAATATTCCCAAATATACTTTTTCCATATTTTTCGGAACTGATTATGCTTATCCGTAGAATACAATAAATCTGTAGAACTCGGTTTCTACTGGTTTTTAGATTTATAGTAATGTGTAGATTTTGATTTCTACAAGTTTTAGATTTCTAGTAAATCACTAGAAATCGGTTTCTACAGCTTTTAGATTTATAATTATGATTTCTACAGATTTTAGAACGATATGTTAAGCGAGGAATGTGTGTTTTAAAAAAAAATAGAATACTATTATTTTGGTAGATCACGTATTCTAAACATAGTAGATTCAATGAAAAAATGGAATTCATGTTCTACTTCGTAGAATACAAATTCTACTTTTATGTAGAATATAATCTGAAATTATAATTAAAACATTTTTACAGCTGGAAAAAAATACAAGTAAGTTCATTTAGGTATTTCATAAGTACTTACTAATTTTCAATTTTTTTTAGTTTATAAGACTATTTATTTAATTTATTTTCCAAAAAATTAAAAGGCATTAGAGGCAAAAATGTAAATGGTACAAAATATAAATTAGCCTAATGAGACATAGTTACCATTTTTTTGGCCAAAAAAAATAATTTCCCCCGGCTTTTTTTGATGTAAAAAAAATGTTACGAAAGAAAAATCGATGCAATCTGGAAAAGCTAAGCGATTGTAATGAAGCAAAATGTCTTTTGTCTTTTACCAGCCTCTCGGTAAAGATTTATCCTTTCTTCACTGTTGCGCTGGTCACATATATTAGTATATGCACCATGTAGTTCCAACTATTAAGGAATCTACGAATATTTCTTTTTCTTTTACAGCGAATCTGAAAGATTACATGAGATATGTACAATACGAATATATTGCAACATCTTAACAACCGCACTAGCGTCGGCTAGGGTGATACAGATGGCCTAATTATAAAAGTTTAATCAAGGGTTATTAAATTATTTAACAAAAATGAAACTTAATATATGTACATTTGCACGTGGATATTTAAGATAAGATATAGGTAAGAGTCAGAAGTGAGGAGAACTAGGAAGATAGAAGATAGATTAGAGAGATGGAAGAGAGGCTTGGAGGGCTAGCACACATGTTGACGACGGTTTTCCTGTCATCATTCGCCGGATTCTTGGTAAGGCCGGTCATGACTGACGTCACCGTCGCTGCGGTTTGCTCCGGATTAAACGATTCGTGCTCTCTTGCCGTTTACCTCACCGGAGTACACCAAGTGGTAATCACGTCTACTTATATATATGTGCATATTGGTCGTTCACTGTCATTGTTTTCAATCTTCAGTCTCTTCCTTTTTTCTGGTTAGCGACTCTTTAATTTTTTGTCAGAACAAATGTTTTCAATAACTCATGAACGTCTTCAAATTTGTAAGAAATTTCAATAATATAAGAACTTTTTAAAGATCAAATAATTAATGCATGTAAACTTTTGTTATTCCAATGGTGGAAAAAGACAGTGGGACTTGGGACAATGGTAATGATGCCGGTAATCGGGAATCTAGCCGACAGGTATGGAATCAAGGCATTGCTTACGCTTCCCATGTGCCTCTCTATAATTCCTCCAGGTTCTTTATTTTTTCTCTAAACTTAAGCTTTGAATTATAGTTTCAAACACACATAAATTTGCATTTACACAATTAATCCTAACCTTTAAGCACAGGCTAACCGTGATTAGTTACTCACTTTGTTTCAACTTAAGTTTCGCTCTAGGTAAATTTCTTATTATAAACTAAATGTCGTTTTATAAATGTAATGATGTTTTTTTCTCATTTAATCCTAATGAAACTAAAAATAATATACCATCTGTTTCAAAACGATACAATCCGTTTCAATAATATACCATCCGTTTCACACATTAAAAAACACATTAAAACTTAATTGCAAATGCATTGTTTTTTGTGAATAACAATTTTCCATAATTTTTAGCCAATAGAAATCCAATAAACACCATTAATTTTTTTGAATTTTACAATTTCTTATTAAATAATACACTGAAAATGTAAAAAATGTATCATTTTGAAATAATTTTTTTTTTCTAGAATGCGAATCTTTATGAAACGGATGGAGTAAATATTACCTCCTCTTTATATCAATTTAAGTGGTGTTTAAGGATTTTTATTTTGTTTCATATTAAGTGAAGTTTTCACTATTTTAGATAGAATTTAGTGTCATTTAAAATTTGTGACTAATTACAAAATACTGTACTTTTTTTATTGGTTGAACTATTTTTATTTAATGATATTTTTATATAACCAACATAAACTACATAAAATTTTCTATTTTCTTAATTTTTATGTAAAAACCTTCTAACGCCACTTAGAATAATACAGAGAAAGCATGTAATTTCAACGGTTAAACACAAAGTTGTACATTTAACTATTTTCGTCATTTTTACGGAAAGATTTTTAATGGCACAGTTTATAATTTGAAATGGAGGAACTTTATAGGCATCAATAATATTGACTACACTACAAAAATTAGCCCGACTTTTCACAGCCATCGAAAATATTTACTACTCTTTTAAATTCGTTTGTGCATTGTTTTTATTAACTCGGTTATTACTCTGTAAACCACAAACTGCAGTACAGCGGCTTTTTAATACTAACAAAAAAATTGTAGCCAATTGTGTATCAGTATTGTAGACATCTAGTAGAGAAGCTAAACAGCAGCATTGTGGCAAAACCCCACATGAGTTCTTAAAACAACAAAATACTAATTTTTTTAATCAAACTTAATTACTGAATTAAATCTAATTTTTTTAAATAAAATTTAACCACCACAAAAGTGACATCTAGACAATAAGGTTTGGTGGGTTTCTAATAATGTCTAAGACAAGATACTTTCTCTCTCTAACTTTTCTTCTTTTTATTACCTTTCACCTGTAAGAGCATCATTATCCTCAAAAACCCATTTGGGGTTTCTTAATTTTTTTTTTTTTCTTTTACTCTTTTGAATTTAGAAAAAAAAAATTAAAAACGAATCAATCGCGAGCCGCCACGTGTCAGTGGAGCCCGCGAACAGTGTAAGAAACCCTTAAAGACCGACTACTATTTAGTAGTTTTGGTAACCGGTTTCTTAAAAAAAAAATGGATTCTACGCGGGACCCACACGATAAGAACCCTTCTAGTATACTCGGATAAAAATGCTCTAATAAACTGGGTAAGAATCTATTGTTAGTCATGCTCTAAGGTGCATGAGATGTGCACCCATACCATACAATTATAACCCAAACAAAAACATTAAAAGTTTGTTAGTTTAGGTGGTAAAATTTGTATCTTTAATATCCTATTTCAATAATCTCATTTGCATTTATTATTATTAATAATGTACCAATACATTAAAAAATAGATTCGCTCCTTGTGGACAAGTATAGTGCTAACTTAAAAAAGGAGATCCTCAAACACGTCTATCTCGTTTTGCCAACCACTCGACCATTGTTTGATTCTCTTTATAGATTATAAAACAACAAAATCGTCTGATTTATTTATATTTTTCTGTGGGCATCATCTATTCACAATTAGACAAGTACTGTATAGTGCTAACTTAAAAAAGGAAATCCTTAAGCACGTCTGTCTCGTTTTGCCAACCACTCGACCATTGTTTGATTCTCTTTATAGATTATAAAACAACAAAATCGTCTGATTTGTTTATATTTTTCTGTGGGCATCATCTATTCACAATTAGACAAGTACTGTATAGTGCTAACTTAAAAAAAGGAAATCCTTAAGCACGTCTGTCTCGTTTTGCCAACCACTCAACGATTGTCTGATTCGTAGCTCTTTATACAAGTAGGTTATAAAACAACAAAATTGTCTGATTTGTTTACATTTTTCCTATTGTTTTTCTCTTCTTCTGTAAAGTACATACTATTTTGTCAGGTTTTGAAATCAAATAGTAGGACAAAACTCGTGAAAATCGGCAAACAAAATTCAAATATATATATATATATATATATATATATATATATAATTTGACAAAATGACATGATATGTGAGATATATTGAAACAACGATTAAAAAATTGATTTGCCAAAACAGTTGATATTTGGCTAACCTTTGTTCCTCTTTTGATTTTGTTTATTGACACATGTTCCTAAAATGTAGTAACATTTTGCAGCAATATTAGGGTATAGAAGGGATACATTATTTTTTTACACATATTATGTGATCAAGATTATATTTGATATGGTCTGCCAAGGCACCGTTGACTGTCTCGCTCAGGCTTATGTGGTAAATATTTTGTTTTATTTCACTATGATCTTATTTTATGATATTTTTGTCTCATTAAAATTTGTTTTTTCAGGCAAAAAATATTCATGGCACACAAAGAATATCAATGTTTGGAGTTTTAGCAGGTGTCAGATCAATTTCCGCAGTTTGTGCAACATTTGCAGCTCGTTTTCTACCCACGGCTTCGACTTTTCAGGTATCGAATAATTTAGTAACAATGAAATATCGAATGAGAGACAGCCTCGAACAATGATTCAATCTGATGGACTCATTATTATCGCTTTGTTATTGGTTATCTAACAAGAATATATAGAAGGAATTAAAATTAAATTTATATTACATCATCAAAAATATAATATAATATTTTTAAAAAAGATATTAGTCAATGAATTTTAAATTAATATAACAACAAATATGTTATAATTTGTGTCAATATAAAGTGTACAGGTTCTTGGAATTTATGTGAAGAAAATTTATTCTTATATAGAATCATGTAAGAGGCTTATGTGTAAAAGAAATTTTTATCTTATATTGAATGATGTAAGAAATACTATAAAGAATATGTGAAAGTTATTTTCATTGTTATTTTATCCATATTATGAAAGCTAAAAATTTTATTATTTCAAGAAAATAGTTTTGTGACTGCAAAATTGATAAATATATATAAATAAATAAATAAATATATATATATATATATATATATATATATAATTTTTAGAAACTGATAAATAATATATAAACAAGTAGATTACTTGTAGATTTTCAAAATAAACGGAAAAAGATAGCATATGTCAAAGTGTAGGAGCAATATATAAATACAAGAGATCATTATATTTGTTTAGGTTACCGCTTTATCATTATTCGTTGGCCTGGTGTACATGAGAATTTTCCTAAAAGAGAGGTTACACGGTGATGATGAAGATGGCTATGATGGTTGTGGTGATGAAAGGATGTTAGCAGAGCCAATTCTAAAAAATGCTCCAACTAAGACACATGTCTTCAACAATAAGTATTCCTCTTTGAAAGATATGGTCGCCTTGATGAAGAATAGGTACGTTATATATAGTGTATGCATGGTGGCATCTATATACACACACATATATATAATCCTAAATAATTAATATGAATTCTTATAACACAGTACACTCGTTCAAGCATTGGTCGTTACATTTTTTGTTACCTTCTCACAAAGTGGAATGGAGTCAGCTTTCTTGGTTCTCATCTCCACACTCTTTATATAAGAAATCCATTAATTTATATATATTAAACTCCTTTTAATTTTATATTAAACTCTTTTTATTGATACAGTATTTTCTGAAAGCCCGTTTTGGGTTTAAGAAAAATGACTTTGCTCAACTCTCCCTGTTGGTTTGGATCATTGGCTCCATATCCCAAGTAATAACGTGTAACTATCGTACAACATCGTTTATAATCTGAATAAATGTTATTCATCGATTGTGCTGTTGAAATTTGTTTTGTTAGTTGTTTATATTGCGGATATTGGTTTCTGCCATTGGAGAACGTAGGGTATTATCAACAGGGCTTCTTATGGATTTCTTCAACGTAAACATTCTAGAACTTTTTAATGTTAATTTTACTCCATTTAATCTACACACTAATCATGAAAATCTATAAATAAAATAGATAATGAATTTGGTTAATGCTTTTGTCGCGCAGGCAGCAATTCTCAGTGTTTCATGGTCACCATGGGTGAGTCTGTTTAAACTAGGACCTTCTCAGAGGAGTTGCTCATATATACGCATAAGCACATATATACCCTTGACGAAATTAACAAAATTTACCTATAAGTTAAATTTCATTTTGAAAAACATATACATATAAAATCAATATATATTATATTAAACTCAGTCTTTCTGAATGTTATTGAGCTGGCGGTTTGAAAATTCGTTCTATGTTATTGAGCTGACGGTTTGGTTTGGTTTTGTTTTTGTGCACAATGTAGGTTCCTTATGCCGCCACAGCCCTAGTACCCGGAGTGATGTTTGTAATGCCATCTGTAAGATGTTCTAGCTTAACATTCTATTTGTTATAAATTTTTTTTTGTGACACTCTATTTATTATAGTTTCACTTAAAATATAACTTAAAATATGGTTTCAGATTTATGGTATTGCCTCGAGACAAATTGGGTCCGCTGAACAGGTAAGACCGCAAAAGTTATATTTTTCTTTATACACTATAATATTAATATGTACGTTTGCACATAACTTGTAACTAGTCTTGGATGGTAGTATGGTTTTTAGATAGTCACCGAATAGCCATTTTCTTAAAAGATGCACGTCCCATCTAAGAGTGTGCATTCGGATATCTGGATTTGGACAGGATATTTCCGGTATAGCCATATATGGTATTTCGATTCTAGAGATTTTGGTACCGATCAGATGTTTTCTAGTTTTGGATTGGGATCAGTTCGAGTTCGGTTTGATGTTTACTTAAAAATCCAATTTATTTAGTTTTAGTTTGGACCTGGTTTAGATCCGGATTATATCCAACATATTTAGGAATATCAAAATTTCTCATTTAAAATCCGAAATGCACAAAATAGCAAAAAAATACTCGATTTATCTAAAACAATGAATATATTCAAATTTATAATTAGAATTTTGAGCATGTTAATAAATATAAAAAATTAATATAGCAATTTTATAAGTAAATCTTTATACTTTTGATATGCCCGGGTATCCATAATTTTCTGTTAGGATTTTGAACCGGTTCTTGGGATGTAGAAAGTTAGGTACATGTCACTATGTCAGATATTTATATTAGATCGAGTTTGATTTGGTACCTTCAAATTGGGATCAGTGACATCGGTCTAGTTTGAATCTTCGGATCCGGATATTTTCCCGGGCCTACTTCTGTCCAGTGGCGGAGCCACATTGAATAACAGGGGGCAGCTGCCCCCAACTCATTTTAAAGATTCAGTGTAAAACATTGACTAGTTTTCAATTTGCCCCTCTATCTTTTAACAAACCTATCCTTAGTTCTATGCATAATTTTATTTTGCCCCCCCCCCCCCCCCCCCCCCCCCCTCCCCCCCACAAATATTTTCTCTGGCTCCGCCCCTGCTTCTGTCATTGGTTGTCTAAACAAATGCGTGCATATGCAGTTAACAAATCTCCCAAGAGGAATCCATGAGTCGGTACACTTGATCCTTTTAGGTCATCTTAGGGTTTACACGAGTCGTAGTACGACACTTATTAAACCTAAGTCACAATTAATACCAACTTCTTCTCAATCCAATCGTCGTCACTAGAGCTTGCATCGTAATACCCCAAATTTTTGTATGTAGACGCACTAAATTCTGGTGACATGTAACATTGATTAATTATTTTAGATTTGTCTATTAATTTTTGTATGTAGACGCATTAAACTCTGGCATCCATATATTTTATACAAACATGATAACGTGCTTTTGTTGCTACAGGATATAAATTCCGTGTTAATAGTACTGTCACAGTTGGTAAAGTATTTTATACATGGTATAAGAGTTATACATATATATGCTGCTTTCATTTGAATGAAAAAAATACACTTAACATCTCACACAAATCTTTTATCTTTCTCATTAAAGATCTTGTTAAACTTCCACAGCTTCTACATAGTATTCGTTTCATATTTCCATATCCTTTCAGGGGAAGGTCCAGGGATGCATATATGGGGTAAAGTCATTTGCAGAAGTCGTGGCTCCATTTGTATATAGTCCATTGACAGGTATGTGAAGATATGAGAGTGGACTTACAATACCATTCATTACTAAGTTCTAATGAAGACCTCTAACAAGTAAATGATTTGAGTTTGATATAGCATTGTTTCTCTCCGACAATGCACCGTTCTATTTCCCTGGATTCAGTCTTCTATGCGTCGCCTTATCTTTGGTATATTTTACATTTTCCACCATCTTATCCACCAAAACTATGTTGATTATAAATGTATATATTAGTTATGCATGACTAATATTTACTTACATGCACAGATGATCGGCTTCCTTGTGAGTCTTCTGATAAAAGATGTTCCCTCTTCGTTAATGAACAAAACAATTGGCAGCGCTTCAAACGAGGTAGCTTGACAAGTTAATAGTTCATGGAGCTATATGTATATATATAAATATGCTGTAAGATTTTTGTGAATGTAATGAATGTTCTAAAATACCAATATACTATTAATCTTACGACATAATTTTGTCATTGTAAAGTAATAGCAAAACAGTACATTTTGTTGAATTTATTTTTCCAACTACAAAAGTTTCATGAATTTACTATTAAGCAGAATTCAAAACGAATTAAAAGACAAATGGTACACATTAGCGACACAAATGTCACAACGAACATATTTATTTTATACACACATTTAGTTCATAATATATAGATTTATTTTATTTTAGAAACAAAAATTTCACAATTGTCATATTTATTCTATTTTTATATACAGTAATTCGTGACTACTTAATAGTCAAGTTCGAGATTTTGTTAGCCGTGAGTTAAGTGGTTCGGACCTAGCGAGTTGACATAAAATAAGAGATTAGTCACTTATTCGTAGTTTTAAGCATTTGGGTTAAGTATCCATATTATATACGTACAATACTTACAATGTAACTCGCCGGTTCAGATGATTATTATGATTCTCGCTAAGCTACAACCATGGTCGACCTTTGCATTTGTTATCTTGTTTTTCTTTTCTTTTAATTATGGGTGGGCGTTCGGATAACCATTTTGGTTCGGTTCGGATCTATTCAGATTTTAATTTTTCAGGATTAAAAATTCCAGCCCCATTCTGATATTTATAAATTTCAGTTCGGGTTTGGTTCGCATTTTTTCGGGTTTGGTTCGGATTTAGATAATCCATTAAAATTAGTTTTAAAAAATAATAAATCATATAATTTAAATTTCTAAAAAATAATATATAAAATATAACTTTGAATAATTTATGCAAAAATACATAAACTTAACGTATAAATTGGTTTAACTAGAATATTTGGAAAGAGAACCAATAGACATTACAAATGTTTTTAGTGTTTTGAGTATTGTTTAGATATTTTAGACATTTAATTTTGATTATTTGATATATTTTCAAATATTTTGAATAACTTCAAAATATCTTATATATTTTAAATATTACATATATTAAATTTAAAAATAATTAATATATTTAATTTTAGATATTTTATATATTAAATCTAAAAATAATTAAGTATTACGTGAAATACTTCCGCTTGAGTCGGATTTAGTTCAAGTTTTCTACATACCAAAATTTTAAACTCATTCAGATATTTAACTAATTTCGGTACAATTTGTTTTGAATCAGATTGGTTCGTTTCTTCGGATTCTGGTTTTCAGCCCTAATTTTAGTGAAATGACAAAATTTTAATTATACAATCGTCTTTTTCCTTTGACGTACGATTTTATCACAGCCACCGCCATCTTTTCTCTCATTTATCTCAGGTTTTGAATAATTTTTGGCTCGATTCTTTCCAATCTTCATAGATCTAACTAAAACAGTGATTTTTAACATAAATCATAACAAACACGAAGTTTATCGTCGAATTGCCACGGTGGTTGGTAGTTGCACATGTAATCGCCGATAGGATTAACCGATTTTTACAACATACTATAAATTTAGGATGAACCTAGAGCTGCAAAATAAGTGGGCAGTACGATGGGCGTCCATGTCTATATATATTTGGGCTTCCATCAGTTATACAGATATTTCCAGATGAGTTTTAAATGATCAAAATTGGGAAACCAATTAATCTATGGATGTTTGTGGATTTGGTTAATATGAACATGGGCGATCCAATTAAAAAAAATTTCTAGGATTTCCAAAATTTGGGAGAAAATTGGAAAAATCCATTTCATCGTGAAAGAGAATTTCTGCGACTCCTTTGGCGATTTTGGCGATTGATACTGAGTTCCATCGGAGAAAGTCTCTCCGTTCATCTCTCCAAAACCGTAAAATCAAGTTTTCCCGCCAAAACCGCAAAATCAAGTCTTCACGCCAAAGCCGTAAAAAGTTGAGTTTTCCCACCAAAACCGTAAAATCAAGTTTTCCCGCCAAAACCGTAAAATCGAGTTTTCCCTCCAAAACCGCAAAATCGAGTTTTCCTGCCAAAACTGGAAAATCGTGTTTTCCACCAAAACCGAAAAATCGAGTTTTCCTGCCAAACCCGAAAAGTCGAGTTTTCCGCCAAAACCGTAAAAAATCGAATTTTCCCGCCAAAACCGTAAAATCGAGTTTTTCCGCCAAAACCGGAAAATCGAGTTTTCCTTGCAAGATTGAAAAACAAGTTTTCCTGCCAAAACCGTAAAATCGAGTTTGTCCACCAAAACCGAGTTTTTCCAGCAAAACCGCAAAATCGATTTTTCTACCGAAATCGCAAAATCGAGTTTTCTACCAAAACTATAAAATTTGTAGGCTTAAAATTTAAAATTTTCTTATATAGTCCATTATGGACTCCATGGCAGTCCATGTAAACATGGGTGTTAGTGGGTCTAGTCTTTAATGTACACTAGAGATTAACCCGCACGTCCGTGCGGGTGTTAATTTTTATTTTTATAAATTGATATTTTTTTCATGATAAGTATTATATATTTTATATGTGTCATAATATAATTAATTGTATAAGTATTTAAATATTTTTAGGTTTTTATACATCCGAATCGAACTCGAATCAAATAGGGTAATATGGTTACTTTTGGTTATTTTAGGTTAAGTTTAGTTTAAATTCAAAATACCCGAACTGAATTAGTTAATATTGTTACCTTTGGTACAAATATATGAACCGATCTTAGATACATTAGATTTTGAATATTTGTAGGTTTCTATATATAAAAACTAAATTCATCTTGACTTGGGAAGACCCGATTCGAAGCCCACATGAAAATTTATAATACCGGAATGAAACATAATTTCAAAACTCAAAATATCTGATACCCAAAAGAAATAAGCCGTAGCTGAATAGGTACCCGAATGTCTATGTCTAATTGATTATGTAAACATAAAAAACCAAATTTGTTAACCATTTTGAATTCTTGTCACAAATAAAGTATTTTCATTCAAAAATGTCAAATTATTATAGTTAATATGTAAAATAAATGCCGTCAAAATATTATAGTAAATATAATTAATGAAGTAGTTAAAAAAATGAGAAAATAAATGTAAGATAAAATAAAAAAAATTGAAAACAAATAAGTTTTGTTTTGTACTTCTGTAGTAAATGATGTCAATTTATTTAGTAAAGATAATAAATGAAATGGTTAGAATTTATTAAAATATAATGAAAATCTATTTAAAAAAATCACTTAAAAATAGGTAAATATTATTTTGTACTGCTATCTATGTTTCTAAACAATTCTGATTTATACTGCTATATATATTTCCAAACAATTTTCATTTGTACTTAAATTTTGATAATATAGATGTGCATAAATATGAGAAAAACAATTAGTCTTTTGCACTAAGAAGTTACCAAGTTTTCCAATAAATTTATCATTCCTTTTCTTTTAAATAGCTAATAATATATGGAAAAATAAGATACAATTATGATATTGTTTAAATTGGAATATTCAAATCGAATATTAATTAAAGAATATGAAAGATACTAAAGGAATATTGAGATTGTGTTAGTAGGTATGATATCACTTTGATTGATTTCATACCTAAAAAATGGGAATTGCATTTCGAGTATCCTTGATTGTAGGTATAAGAAAATCGGTTGAACATAGCATTCAAAATGTTTTAGCTATATTTTGTTAAGATTATTAATATAATATTTGTGATTAATGGCAAACCATGTTTTAGTATGTAATTTATTCTGGAAATATTAAACAGAAAACATGTTTCATATTCCACATTTGTAATCTATACAAACTGACATGACATTTGATTGTATGAATACATATAAAAATTATATATATGATCAACAGTTCCATGTTAGTATTTATGTTAGTATATCTATTGTTGTTAGTACCTAAACTGTATAATATTTTTTTTTCAAATTCAACGTAATTTTTACTCGAGTACAATGATTTAATTCAATTTGTGATGAATTAGATGTCTAGTTTTCTGATAAGTTATAGTTTAGGTTTACATATGTTGTTTCTTTGGTAAAATAAATCAGTTGACCAGACAATCAGTTGGTTAAAGTTGTCAAAGATGGTTTAATCGTAATATATGGTTAAATAATTAAATACAATTGAAATGGTTTATTTTAAGTATTAATCATGGTTTAGGTCAGTGACATTAGAATGTAAATATTGAAGAAAAATCAGGGTTAAAATTTATTTGTACTACTGTTTTAATATATTAGATTTAATAGATTAGATGTTCCTGTCATTCTTTGTCCACAAATAATAAATTGATAAATGGATAAATAGATATGAGTCAATGTAAGTGGGTGGGCTAACCCAGTTTACACCTTTAACCGATCCGAATCTCCACACCATCTTTCCTACGTGATCCCAACAGTCCATGTGTATCTATAATACATTTTTCCTGTGCGACCCAAGAGTACACGTGCTCCAGATATTAGCTCAGCCACGTCCTTTATTCCTTCAGTATTTTAAAATTACTAGAGATTTTTTCCGCGCTTCGCGCGGATTGTGTCGTATAAGTTTATTTTATTTATAATATTATTTGTCGGTTTTTTTCTTTTACATTAACTTCTTGTTTTTCCAATGTTAGTTTTTTTTAATTTAAATTTATATGTTTATAATTTTTCATTTTTCTTGTTGTAGATGGAGAATTATATTTTTTATTGATGGTTTTTTGTATGTGATATAAACATTTTGAAATTTTAAAATAATGTTATATATAGTACGATTAACACATTAAAGAAGAGAAACATATTCATGCACATTTTACACAGGTTTTATATGCATAATTTTAAACATTATATATGTATATATTATAAGTTTGAAACATGTAAATGCCTTCTAAAGCTAAATACTTGTTCTGAGTTTACATAACTTATCGAAAGTTTTAGAGAAAATGACACAAAGAACATCAAACAAAGTTTTCCTCCCCAAACTAGCACTCAGAATCAGAAATCACAAAAATAGGTTTCACTAAAGGGGTAATTTACCCTTATGCCCTCTTCTTTAAGTAATTAAAAAGAAAAATTTGAAATCAATTGTCGCCGTCCTCGTTTCATCGCTTCTTCTTCTCCTCATCGCTGTCTTTCGTCGTCGTCGTCTCTCCCTCGTCGTCATCGTCGTCGTCTCTCCGTCGTCGTCATCGCCTCTCCGTTGATCCGTCGTCGTCTTCGCCTCTTCGTTGATCCGTCGTCGTCGTCATCGTCGTCGTCTCTCCGTCGTCGTCATCGCCTCTCCGTTGATCCGTCGTCGTCTTCACCTCTCCGTTGATCCGTCGTCGTCTCTCCGTTTATTTGTCGTCGTCGTCGTTTCTCAATTGATCTGTCGTTTCTACGTCTATTCATCTCATTCTCTCTCTCGTGTGTCTGATTTGATTAAGGTTTGAATCATTTCATTTTGTTTTACATTATCTAGTTTTTGTTATATATTATTCATTTGTTGATGAATTGAAGTTGATTTTGTAGAACAATGGAAGTTTTGTGCATCTGTGGACAATGGATCTCAAAAGAATATCTCCAGTGGGAGTTTCTTGTTGATTTGAAGAGGAATGCATCAATCATTTCCATAGAAGAAGATCTACTGTATGAAGATTTGATGAAGATTGTCTCTGAAGATTTTAGTGTTAAAGAGGAAGAAATCAGTTTGAGTTATGGTATTTCATTGGATATGAAATGTATTATTGAAAGTTTCCCCCCACTCTCGATAGGTAATACTCGTCAGCTCAGAACTTTCATTTCCAAGACTAGAGCATTTGATGGAACCTGTCGTTTGTGTGTTAAGGTTTGTATGATTTTTTTTTTCCTTAGACTTTTCAGGATATGCTTCCTAATCAAGTATTATGCCTTACAGAACTACTCGATTTTTGCAGGTTAGTACTGATCCAGCTAGCTGTAACACTCAAGCTTCTGATACATTTGCTTCTCTTGTTCCATTGAATGCCAATCCAATGATTCTTTCTACTGTGCAGAGAGAAAAACAGGTACATTGTCCCTAATTCCCTTTTTCTGTTTGTGTTTGCATGATATGCTTCATAATCAAGTATTAT
This sequence comes from Brassica napus, assembly GCF_020379485.1. Classification (NCBI taxonomy): domain Eukaryota; kingdom Viridiplantae; phylum Streptophyta; class Magnoliopsida; order Brassicales; family Brassicaceae; genus Brassica; species Brassica napus. The sequence continues at coordinate 8,310,469 of NC_063452.1, forward strand.
GCCTTACAGAACTACTTGATTTTTGCAGAGTCTTCTATATGAAGGTGTTTCTACAGTTCCTCTGAATGCTCTTCCGGATTTTAGTCCTGTCCATATTGGACTTTTGCGGGTTAGTACTGATCCAGCTAGCTGTAACACTCAAGCTTCTGATACATTTGCTTCTTCTGTTCCATTGAATGCCAATCCAATGATTCTTTCTACTGTGCAGAGAGAAAAACAGGTACATTGTCCCTAATTCCCTTTTTCTGTTTGTGTTTGCATGATATGCTTCATAATCAAGTATTATGCCTTACAGAACTACTCGACTTTTGCAGAGTCTTCTATATGAAGGTGTTTCTACAGTTCCTCTGAATGCTCTTCCGAATTTTAGCCCTGTCCATATTGGACTTTCACCAACCACGAGAGGAGCTGGCGATATTAAGGTGAATAGCTATTTTAAGACAAAGAGAGAGTTGATGTTGAGGATGAAGAAATGGGCTTTAGAGTGGAAGTTTGAGTACAAGACTGTCTCTTCTAACAAGTCAAGAGTGCTTTTGAGTTGTGTTGATGAAAATTGCACGTGGAGGATGCGTGCTATCAAGCTACCTCTTTCAGATTTTTTCGTTGTTAAAAAGTATGTTCATGAGCATACATGCGATACAACACACAGGAAAGCCAACCACGGACAAGCATCTGCAAAGTTGTTGGGTTCTTTGATTTGCAGCAATTATGGAGAAAAAAAGGAAGGTGTCAAACCGAAACAGATCATTGAACAGGTCAGGATGCTGCATGGTGTTCACATCAATTACAAACAAGCTTGGAGAGTGAGAGAAGAAGCTCAGATTTTGGTTAGAGGGACTCCTGAAGACAGCTATTACAATTTGTCTAGGTGGTTGTATAAAATCACAGAAACAAACCCTGGTTCCTTGACTTATCAACATGTGGATGCTGCAGGAAAGTTCAAGTATGCATTTGTGGCTTTTGGTACTTCGATAAGGGGATTCTCATTGATGAGGAGAGTTATTGCAGTAGATGGTACATTTCTGAAGGGAAAATTCAATGGGACTTTATTGGCAGCTTGTGCTCAAGATGAGAATTATCATCTATATCCTCTCGCCTTTGCAGTGGTTGACGCAGAAAATGGCGCCTCTTGGAAATGGTTCTTTAGAGGTTTGAGCCAGAAGATCCCGGACGCTTCGGATCTTGTTTTTGTATCAGACAGGGCTAACTCCATTTCTTCAGCGTTGGAGGATGTATATCCCTTATCTCACCATGGAATTTGCAGGATCCATCTGCTCCGCAACATCACTCCTACATATGCGAAGACTGGGTTGCTACCTCTGGTGGAAAGCGCTGCTGATGCCTATACGTGTCACGAGTTCTGGTTAATCTTCAAGGACATAAAGGATAAATGTCCTGAATTGGCTAAGTATCTGGAAGATTCTGATTTTAGGAAGTGGGCACGAAGCTATGCGCCTGCGAACAAGTATAATATCATGACTACCAACATTGCAGAGTCTCTCAATTCTATGTTGAGGATGCCTCATGAGTTGCCCATTATCTCTCTCCTTGAAACTATCAGATTGACGATGACCACTTGGTTTTTTGAGCGACGCGAAGCGGCTGCGAAACATAAGCACCTGGTTACTCCAAAAGTTGTGCAGAAATTGGTATCTAGGTTAGGGCCGCAATGTTGTTGAATGTGTATCAAGTTGATCGAAGCGAGTTTGAGGTGAAGAATGAAACAATGAAGTTTGTTGTTGACTTGGAGAAGCGGCATTGCACATGTAATGTTTTCGACATTGACAAGATCCCCTGCATCCATGCCATCGCTGCTGCTAAGCATATCAAGAGAGATGAAAACCTTTTTGTTGATGCTTCTCACTTGACAGAAACGTGGGCTAAAGCTTATGCTGAAAGCATACATCCTGGTGGAGAGTTGTCAACGTCCACCTATCCAGAGAATATTGATGAACTGTCTTGCTCACCTCCAGCTACCAAAAAGAAAAGTGGACGCCCTCCTACAAAGAGAAAGAGATCCGTTGGCGAGTTTGGGTTCCTGGATCTAAATCTCAGTCCCACAAGTGCAGCAGATGTGGCACAGGAGGGCACAACAAGAGCACATGCGAGAGGCCTATAGGATGAAGTTCTACATTTTTATTGATTATTATTTGGATGTTGGCTATTTGATGGTTACATGATATGCACCAGACCATATACATTTTTTCTTTTGGAACCCTATCCCGAATAAGTATGATTTCTTCCAAATTTTGTAATATACAACATTATCTTTTGATCTCATTTCAATTCTTAGTTTAAACTTCTTTGCTAGAAAAAAACACAGTAATATTCAACTATTCTGGAATCCCATCCAGAAATCCCGAGTTCCTTTCCAAGGTTTATAATACAACATTTTCTGTTAAGAATATTTATGTGGAAAAGTGTAACAGATGATTCTCCTCGGTCTAGCGGCTAAAACACTTAACTGTCGAAATTGTAATGCTTGACTCGACCCGTGTTCGATGCCCATACTAATCAGAGTTTTTAAAAAAAATTTAAGTTGAATAAAAATAAAAGAAATATATTACTTTACTTACAACATGTAATGACTGAAATCAACTTGGCCTAGTGGCTACTACACCTTAATTCCCTCTTTCCTCCTGGTCATCTCCAGGTTCGAATCCTAGTAGATGTGTATATATATATATTTTTTCCTCCAAAATTTGCAAATCACATTATCAAATTTTCCAAATATGTAGATATTAATCCTTAGTTTTGATTTCATTTCATTTTTTTCTAGTTTAAGAAAGAAGCACACTAATATTCATGTATATTATTCATGCATACTCTGGAATCCCATCCTGAACTATCAAAGATCTTTCCAATGTATTATACTATAAATTATATGGCTAAATTCAATTATGTGGAAGCAACTAAACAGATGATTCTCCTCAGCCTAGCGGCTAAACCACCAAACCTATGATACCGAAACATTTGTTCGACCCGGGTTCGACTCTCCTACGAGTAATGGTTGATTTTTTTTTTTTTGTTCAAGCATATATCTCAGGAATCGAAGAGTCTCTTCCAAACGACATCGAGTTGCTTGAAGATATTATCAAAGCTGATGGAAAATTTGATTTTTGTAATATACAACCTAGGTTTTAATGCATTACTCTCCAAAACTCCAAATCACAATTTGAAATTTCCTTATTTTTTGTACTATACAATCTTATCTTTTGATCTCATTTCAATTTTAGTTCAAATTTCTTTGCTAGAAAGAAACACAGTAATATTCAACTATTCTGGAATCCCATCCTGAAACTCAGAGTTTCTTTCCAAAGTTTATAATATAACGTTTGCGGTAAATTCATCTATGTGGACACTTATATCAGATGATTCACCTCAGCCTAGCGGCTACACCACCTATCTTTCCAAATCTGAAACACTTGTCCCGACTTAGTTTCGATACCCCTTGGAATCAGATTTTTTTAAAAACTTATAGTTGAATATAGATAAAAGAAATATATTCTGTTACTTACTTCACCTAACGATTGAAACACACTTGGTCTAGTGGTATACCTTATTCCGCCTTTCCTCCCAGACATTTCAGGACATTTCAGGTTCGAATCCTGGGAGATGTGTATATTTTTATTTTTTTTTCTCCAAATTTTGCTAATCACAATTTGTACGGTTAAATATGTTTATGTGGAAAAATCTACCAGATGATTCTACTCGGCCTAGCGGCTAAACCACCTATCTTTCGAAACTTATACACTTGTCTCGACCTGGGTTCGAATCCCCTTGGAATCAGATTTTTTTTTAACGGTTCCTTTCTAAAACAGACATCATTTATCTCAGTAACCGTTCAATAATCGAAAGGTTGCTTTCTAAACCATTTTATAGTAATCGAAGGGTTACTTTTCGTTCTATATATACAAGGGAAGATATCAGATCTCTCTTTTACTGACTTTCATTTCTTCTGTGTTTTTTCTTTTCTCATTCATCAAGTTTCAATGGAAGGGTCAAAGAAGATGATGAAGCGTCCCATAAAGGAGGTTTACGGATCTGATGCTTCCGATGGTTTCAACAAAGGAAAGGCGGAAACTGTGGAACGTTACAGGGCTCTTCTTCGTTTGTCCAATGAACACAGGCTATCTGAAATTGAATGGCATCAGGCAGCCAAAGCAAATTCCATTGCTTCCCAGATCGAGTTGCTTGAAGAGATTATTAAGGCTAAAGAAAAATTTGACTTCACTGCTGAGTTGGAAAAACTCAAAGAAGAACTCATGGAAGCGGATGGAATGCTTGCTGATGTGAAGGTCAAAGTTCCTGATTGGTGTAAGCTTGAGGAAAAGTGGCTGTTGGATGAGTAATCTCATGTTATGATCTTCTCTTTTTTTATGTTTTAAAGCTTATGTTTTAAGAAACCACATTATAATTTGTTTTAAGAAACCACATTATGATTTATTTTAAGAAACCACATTATGAGTAATCTCATGTTATCATCTTCTTTTGTGTTGTGTTTCAGTCAAAACAAAACAAAAACACTGATTAAAATGTAGAGGATTAGTGGTCTTATATCTGGCTAATCTCGGTTTCATATTCGTTTCTGGAAAGCCATCCTGAATTTGACATAAAATGCGGTTAAATTCATTTATGTGGACACATATATCAGATGATTCACCTAAGCCTAGCACACTTTTATTCATCTTTCGAGAGTTCACGAGTTCAATCCAAATCGGATCACATTCTTTTTCATTTTTTTTGTAAACATTAAAGGAATTTGTTTTTTGAAAGCTATCCTGAATACCTAAAATGATATCCAGATTATATAAATCTATCGTCGGTGATTAAATAAATTCACATTTACACTGTTATCGAATGTCCACCATAGCCTAGTGGCAAGCCCTTCTACTCTTAGTGTACCCTTATCACACAATAAGCCGTGTTCGATCCCCGTTGTGTATACTCACATTTTTTCTGTTTTTAATTAAATATTCAAAAGTTAACGAGTTCAATTAACATCGGATCACATTCTTTTTCATTTTTTTTGTAAACTTTAAAGGAATTTGCTAGGCTATGGTGCATTTTGCTTTCTCACTCTTTTTCTGGAAACCCATCCTAAAAGTACCATAAGCATTTGACAATTCATCAAGACATCCTAAAAAATTTTCAATAACAATCTAAATGAAAAAAACGTTAGGGATAATTCATTACAAACTTAAACTTAAACGTTAGGGATAATTAACGTCAAAGTAGAAAAACAGAGTAAAAAACAGAACAAATATGACATTTTCACTTCCTTTGACCTTCCTGGAAATCTTTATCCATAAACTGGTCGAAGATCTCACAACATAGCTTGCTTCGTAAGTCCATCGCAGTTTCATCATTTATATTAGCCATGCTCTTCAATCCCAGTGACCTGCATTCCAGCATCTTCACAACAAAAATACCACAGTTGTATGGAAATTTTGTCTTTGGAAGCCCTTCTACAAACTTAACTTGAAATGGACTGATATCTTCGAAATTAACCTCTTCACCAAGAAGTTCCATCTTTATGGCACTAATCAACACTGTCATAAATACCCAAAATTATACAATAAATTAATCACCAACAGACAACAAAATGAATATGTAAAAATGCATCACAAGCACAAGCAGCAAGAGACAAACTTTTATTTTCTAAATTAGCTAAAATTCTTTTTTCAGGATACGCATACTTTCACAATCCTATCCATAATCAATGTAACAATATAAATAAAACTGATTTTTCTACACTGAATGATAAAATTAATAAATCACAAAGAGTTTTTACCTGCCAGTTCTTGGATTTGATTAAGAGCACGTTTGATATTTGCTTTTGGAAGACCACAATGGAAGAGTGTGATTGTGTTATCAATCAATTGTATCTCCACACCAATATAGTGATAGCTCAACTTATCTTCAATGACACCATATATAACATCAACATCTTCCAGCCATACCTTCTTTGGATGTATTAAACCTTTCACAAGTTCGCCTACACAGCCCTCCAATAACGTTTGTTTGTTCTTATGTGGCTTCCTGACAGATTCATAAGCGTACCCAACCACTTCTAAGAATCTGACTGGTACAAAGCATACTGCTGGAAGATTGTTGTTGCGGAACCAAGCACCTTGCTCAACCCTCTTACAATTTAGCATTTCAAATGCAACATTTATGTGCTGCCAATGTAACAATATAGTTAGAAACTTCATATAGAACTGCTATAACATGGACATCTAACATAGCTCAACTCAACCTCTTCCTAAACATATGACACAATCAAATATCCACAAAACATTATTACCACTCAATAAGAATCGAAACAGAGTTTGTAAATACAAAACTCAATCATATCCTTTTCCTAATCACATTGCATCATCCAGAACCACATTAATTATTAACATTAAATAAATAGAAGACAGAAGAGAGTGTTGATTACCTCTTTGTTGAGATTCTTTTCTGCATCGTCCATTTTTTGAAAGAACTCTTTTTCAATTTCTCTTCCATTGATATAAAACGGTCTGTAGTTGATAAAATTAACTAGTATCAATCGAAACTTTTACAAAATAAATTAGGAATATTTATCCAAGGACAAAAAGTTGCTTACACACGATATATGCCCCGTATGTAGAAACCCGTTAAAAAAAAAAAAAAAAAAAAAGAGAGAATGGTCGAGTGTCTTTGTGGTGGTCGAATCGTGGGCGGTAAAGATCGATCGGGAATTTCGAAGAACGAGGTGGTCGAAGAAGTGATCATGGGTGAACTATGAGTCGAATAAGTTGCTCGACCATAGTTAGAAGATGTTTTAGATTGATCAGACGGACGTTTTGGAAGCATAACAATTTTGGAAGCACGGCGGTTTAGAAGCTCGACGTTTTTGAAGACCGACGTTTCTACATCACGAAGTTTTCTCGGAAAATCTTCATATCAGTAAAATATTATTCTGGAGACATCATAAGTTGGAAGCAGGACGGGAATTAAGCACGACGGGAAGCAAGCACGACGGGATCGAAGCACGATGGGAAAACCCGAAGTTGGGCGAAAACCCTAATTTCGGTATTATGGAATTCTTCGAGGAAGCCGGAGGCTCGGGAAATATTTTTACAGGATATCAGAATTCATCTGGAGTCTATTAAAAATATTTAGAGCATCAGAACGGGAGCGAAAAAATATTCGGGATTGATCACGGGTCAGAAATTTGCCGGAAGGGTAAAAAATCGCGTAAACCGACCGAGAAGCCCGAGGTGGCTCGTTGCATGGATCCAGAACGTGGTGTCAAGCATCTAACAATCTGAGTGTCTCCAGAAGCTCGAGGTTTCGCCGTGCATGGAAGCTGTACATGCAGCCTGACATGTAGAAGCACGAGGTGGATCGACCAAGCACGAGGTGTCTCCGCGCATGCAACCGAAGCATGCTGATCGACATGTGTGTACTGGTGTGGCTTCTTGCATGCACTCCAGGCATGCATCCTGACATGTGGGAGGAGTGGTGGCGTCCTGCATGTGTCCTGGACATGCAGCCTGACATGTGGAGCACGAGGTGCCACCACGCATGCGTCCGGAGCCATGCGAAGCGACACACGGGCTGCCACCAACCTGAAGCTGATTGGCTGGTGTCTCCTATAAATACCCCACGACCCCAGCTCATTTCTTCACATCCAGACCTGTCCAAACCAAGTTAAAAACGTGAGAGAGAAGTAGAAAAAGAAAGGAAGTGATTCCGAGCTATTTCGAGAATTTTAGAGAGTTTTCGAGGTCAGTTCTCTACTGATTTCGAGTCAGCGCCTAGGGACGGTTCTGTCCAACTGAATTCGTCCAGGCCACTCAGTTCCTTTTATGATCAAGTGGAGATGCTGTCCGGAGTTAGTTCAGTTCTACGGGTTCAGATCAGTCGAAGTTCTGCTCGATACTCCGCCGGGAAGTCCGAAGAACTGTCCAGAAGCTAAAGGAGGTTCTGTCCGAGTCCAGATCAGTCTGTCGAGGCTTGTCAGTTTCTTCATGGTGAAGCCGAGGTTCTGTCCAAGTCAAGATCAGTTCAGTCCAGTCCAGTCAAGTCGTCCCTTGGGTTTTGGCTAAGTCCTCTCCGATCAACCAGCTACTACTCGCCTAGAACACTGTGAGTTGGTTTTGTGTGAATTCCATTTGGAATTTAGGGTAGATCGAGTAGCATATAGATTGGAATGATCAGTCTATTGAATGGTAGAGTCCTTAGGGTTATTTATTTATGGAACTGGACTCAGTTTAGCAAGGGCTAAGCTGAGATGAATGGAATTAAGACTGAGTTGATAACCTGACTAGGACTAGGGCTAGGATGCATCATGTTTTCTATTCTTGCGTGTTGATATGATTGAGTGCAGGTTCCCGTTATCTTTAAAGATAGTGTCGTAGCAGGAGGCCGAACTATCTGGGTAACGGTTTGATTGAGTAGATTGATTGAGTAGATTTAATTAAATGCTTGCTCGTTTAATTAATCTTGTTGATTGAGGTTAGTCATCTCTTGGTAAGGGAGTGACTAACTGGTTGAGTTGTTTAGTTTTGGGTTGGAGTCTTGTCCCTTAGGTCTTTCCTAGGGATAATTGTGTCGAGTGTGTGTTATGCCGACAGCAGGTGCGAAACCCGCCCATGCTAGGCATGTTTTGGGGTGGACTAGTGTTTCCTCGCCCTCGTATTCAGCGGGTTCAAGGAAGCCCCTTATTCGCTGGATCGGGAAGACTCAGATAGACGGGGTCATGGCCTATGGCTGAGTGATTACACGACGGTGTAATGTGGCAGTGACCCGAAGGACTGTGGGCTGTCGCGCGGTGACCCGAAGGACTGTGGGCCGCGGTCGGTTGAAAGTTCCTTCTTTTGGCCTTTGTGGTAGGGAGATAGGATATTGCCGATAGAGAGGAGGAACACGAAGTCACCAGGGCCCAGGTTAGAGTGTTGTGTTAGTGTGTCGTAGAGGGTTATGGAACCCTCGAGTTAATGTAGCACCGATATACGGGGTTACGAGTAAGATCGAGTCATTGGTAGTTACTATCTTGTTATTATTGGTGTTGTTGTGGTTGTTGATTGCTTTGTTTGCAGGTTCTGACATTAAGTCCTAAGTCTGGTTTAGGTACCGGATTAGGCTTGGTGTGTATTTTGTTAGTGTAGGCCTGACGTTGGCCTGTATGTGTTTGAGGGATGGCTTGTGAAGGGTGGTGGATATTAAAGCTATGCGGTATCATTGGTTGGCCGATCATGTTCTTGTTTGATTGTTGGTCGACCGGCTCATGATACTTGTATAGTCTAAGTGTCTAACACTACATGAGTACTGAACTCAAGCGTATATATGGTTAACTAGGGATTGGTTGTTGACTTGTTTAAATGCAGGTTCCCGTTACTTGAAGTTAGATTATGGCAGGAGGCCAAGTCTAACTTAGTAACGGTTTGCTTAGCCTTAGCTTATATTGCATGCTAGGGCTAGATTGATTGTTATTTTGGGTTGTCTGGGTTAGAGTCTAGGTTGCGGGTAGAGGCCGCCAGCTCACTGAGTAATACTAGATTACTCATCCAACTCCGTTGTCCTTTTTCCAGGTCGCTTTAGGTAAGGATGATTGGATAGCATGGTGCTGGACGTTAGGACCGCCGGTGTAGATTTTCATGCCTTTTGTAAACGGTATTGTGAATTGTGTTATGTTGACTCGATTTGGCATTAGGCCGGGCCCAGTCTTGAATTATTCAATGTATGAATATTTCTTAAATCAATAAAAGTAATTGTTTTATATGCGCTTCATGAGTACTCTGATATTTGACTAGTCCGGTCTAACACAACGTTAGGTCGTGGTACGGGTTGAAAAGCTTTAGGCCTCGATCTAACGGAAAACGCTAACTCTAGGTACGGGTTGCCAAGCCTTGTGCCTTGACGCAGCGGGACGTTTTAGTGGAAGAACTGGTCGAGGTCGTGGAGTAAATTTTGTGACTCTGGCCGGATCGTCCCTAACCCGTCACGTAGCGCTTCCGGACCATGGTGTTGGGTTGGACGGTCAGTCATGTTCTTGTTTGATTGTTGGCTGGCCGGTTGGCCTTTCATCTCCAACCCTTGGTGTGGGTCGTCCATCGGTCATGTTCTTGTTTGATTGTTGGCCGGTGGGTTGACCTATGCCTAGGACGGTTCGGGGGTGTTACACCGTAGATCCATCCAGTGTGCAAGCCTTGAAAACCGAGGAAATTCAGGTGTCACAAATGGATCAATTGGAAGGATTATCTCAGGTGTTACAGGCATAGGAGGGTTTCTAGGTCGTATTGGCCTCTTCTCTTCTCGCTGTAGAAAAGGAAGCAAATCTACTGGCTGAGCATTTGCTTTCTTCTTCTTCTTACAAGCGACAGCCTTCGCCTTCCCCTTTTTGAATGACAAAAATTCAGATACATTTATATCTTAATTCCTAGTATGATGTATAAATATTTTATACCTTTTTTATCACCATCTCCTTCACTTGGATTCACACTCTGCGTCTGCTCTTCTTCTATCTGAAAAACAATACCGAGATATTAAACAAATGACATTATTTTTCAATTCAAGTTATCCAAGGCATTTGTTTTACCTTTTCTGTCATCTTCCAAACACCATCTACCCATTTTCTTGGTTTTCGCATCTCAGAATGGTTGAAGTGAATTTGTTCAGTAGAATTGTTCAAAGAGACAAAACACGTGCCATCAAACAAAATGACTTTAACTTTTCCAGCGCACCAGGCACCATTGTCGAACACCTCTACGCACTACAAGAAAAAAGGGTTTTGATAGCAGTAGAGTATAGCGTTTTTTTACCTTTCTGATATGGTTGACATACCTCTTAACTTTAGATAGCGTTTGTATATTTTGAAACGCTACGATAGAGTGGTATATTTAAAAACGCTATGATAGCATATTTTTAATAGCACATAATTAAAAACGCTATGTTTACCTTTTTAAATCCCTAAACGAGTTTTTAAACCCTATATTCTATATACAAATCTTAAATTCTAATACACTAATAGTCTTTATAATGTTTTATAACTTAAACTCCAAATCTTAAATATAAAATTATAAACTTAAACATTTTCAAATTAAAACCAAACCCTATATACACTAAATCCAAACTCTATATTATACATAATCTTTAAATCTAAAATCGTAAACTTCATATCTAATAGTTTAAAATATACAATCCTAAAAATATACACGTTAAAACCAATATACATTTATTATATTCACAGAATTTCAACTCAAACCTTAAACTCTTAAACCCTAAACAAACCCAATACACTTAAAACCTTAAAACCTTAAAATTCAAATTCTATTTGTTTTAACATAAACACAAAACTAACAAATCAGTTTTTTTCTTTAATTATATAACCACAAAATTCAAATCCGCAAGTTTATATTTGAAATGTTAAATATGTTATCTATTTTTTTAAGTTCAGACAGTTTATAAAACAACTATAGATAAAATAAAGGTTGTGTTGTTTTTCTTGGGCCATTGATTAGTTATGATCTAAAGGCCAAAACTCATTATCTTGGTGCTCCTTTCTTATTGGTTGATTCTTTGAAATCTCGGATCACTATTTTTGGCCATTGGATTACATAAATCAGTGGCTAAGAATGAATGAATTCTTTCTCATCTATCTTACTCTGTACGCATTTCTCTCTATCTCACTTCATCTAAAACAAAATACATCTTTCTTTTCTCTCTTTGCGTTCATCCATGGCGTAAGGTCCACCATCTCTCCCATTCGCCACCGTCTTCTCTCACCACCACCAGTCACCTGCAAATCACGTGACTTCACCGAACCGGGGCGTCCAAGACCAGCCAAGCTCTGTCAAGAGAATCCTCAGAGATTTCGCCACCACCGGATAGTCCCGCGGGCTCAAATCATCGGAAATCGAAAGGACGTCGGTTCCCGAAACCCTAACCTCTGTATCTCGCTTTGCAGAGTCGCCGCTCAAAGTCCGAGGAAGAACACGCCTTCCACAGCTCCGGTCCATGAGAAGAATCAACGCCGTCGGAGACAAAGCCTAGAACCCCATCGTCCTCGAACGGAGGCAACTACTATCGACCGACGAGACACCAAGACGCTGGATCTTTCGTAGGGAACCATCGCTCAAGGCCCACCCGACGCACGGAGACTGTTAGTTTTCACCGAATCTTGTCTGCTCCGTCAGGTTGACCGGATTCCGAGAAGGAGGGGGGGCATCTACGTAGTGGTGGTCATTGGGTTTGCGGCTACGAGGTAATGGAGAAGAGATAAGAGGTTGTGGTCATGGGGCTGGTGGCGAGGAGGCGACGGAGAAGCTGGTGAGGAGGCAGGCCCAAGAAGATTAGGTCTTGTATTAGGTCTAATTAAGATTAGGTTTAATTTTTACAAAATTTTGTTTAGTGTAAACCGATTATTATTTTATATCAAATGTAATTTTTATTGTTTAATAAAAACAAATTTTTATTTTTTATTTTGAGATAATTAACGGAAAATAAATAAATTTAAAATTAATGATTTTAAAATAAATAACTATCTAAATAAATTAATTTTATTTTGAACAATAACAAAAAGAAAACGCTATTTAAAATTTTTTAATTGCACATAAAAAAACGTTATAGTTTATCACAATAACATAGTAATGCCAAAAAGCGCTATCTAAAGTGACTGACCTATTATGACAGGCGATGATACAACGCTTGTAAAACCGCTATAAAATTTTTAGATAGCGTTTTTCGGCCGCTAACAAAAGCCATTTTTCTTGTAGTGACGTCATCCATTAGCTCATAACTTTTCTTCGCTCCAGGTATCTCAGGTGGTGGTTGAGGACGTATTCTGTCAATTGATACACGTGTCTCAACACTCCTTTTCCTCTTCTTTTCGTCCAGAGACGGTGCGGAGTACTCAACTTTCACCATCTCAACCCCATCAACCAAATATATTGCCAACACATTTTCTGGATACCATTTATGACAAGTATTGTCATCTTGTGATGAAATCTCCACATTTGCTCCGATCTCAAAGGTATTTTGAACTCTGCTTTCTACATCCTGTGATGGTTTAGATTCAAGGATATCCAGTCATTTTGATAGGTGCTTTATATTTATTAAAGGTTTTAAAATAAAAGTAATACCTTATTTTGCTCGTGAGTCTCCTGAATGTTTGGTGAAATGTTCTCATTCATAAGCTCGTGAGTCTCCTGAATTCAGGAATGGTTTCATGAACACGTACAAGGGCTTCCAAAAATTACTTGAAAAGTCCATTTTTTAAAGAATGTACCTGTTGCGTCTGAATTGGAGTAAGGACTGGAGTCTCAATATTCTGTTGAGCTATTGGAGAACCAGGTGTCTCTTTCGTGTTCTCATTCATAGGCTCTCGTGTATCCTGAAGTCAGGAATGTGATTATGAACACGTACAAGAACTTCCAAAAATTAATTGAAGTACAACCAAATTCATAATTTTATAAATACCAACAGTTTTCAAAATTATACTTGCCTCATTGTTAAGTTGTTCATCTGCTTGATCTGTATTGGCTTCACCTTGTCTGGAAGCCGTCTCATGAAATGGAGTTGTGTCAGTCTGTGCAAGTAGAACAAAAATTAGGAAGGCAATCCTAAATATGTATAACATCTTCCAAAATTACTTGATAACTCAAAAAAAAAACTGAATCAAGAACTAGATAAACATTAATTTTAATTTCCGAAAAAAAAGTTACCTCATTGTTTGGAGTTTCATATGAAGTAACTCTTTGTAGTTTCTCTAGTTTTGTCACACGTTCTTTAATCTGTTTCCTGTCTTTTTCAATCAAACACAAACGATCGTTCATGATCCTTAAATTATCTCTCACCATCTCGCTGATTCTGTTGATCTTTGATTCCAAAGACTCCTCCTGATACGAAGAAGAAGCTTGACTCATCCCTCCATTCCCAAACAGTAAAGATGCTCTTCTTATTTGTTCATTAGCACCGTATAGGTCTACTGACATGTTTCGCCAATCTCTAATTTTAAACTTATAACCTCTCTTGGATAAATCGGCCATGTCATCCAGATCTTTATTAGCTTCGTCTTCCATGCAAACATCAGCTTCTGGATCATTAGTAATAGGAGGTAGGATGCATATGACCTTAAGCTGAAACCAAAAAAATAATTAGCTTTTAAATGGAGAATCATAAGGCAAAACAGAAACAAGAAAAAAATAATGTAAAAACTAACATGATCTTTGATTTCAATTAGGAGAACATCTATCAGCTGTGGAGAAGTTATTTGAAGGTACTTCTCACACAAAAAAATTGGGGTAGACGGTTGAACGCTCAGAATAGGAACCACTTGACTAAATGCATACTGTAGCAAAGGTACTGACTCAAGTATCCATATAAGAAATGCCATAGGGAATCCTTGCAAATCATAATTGTTTTTGTCGGGCTTTTGTCAACAGCTCTCTGAAGTGATTTTAACAGCAAATTATAAGTTGTTCTCCCCCATGGGTATGTCATCAAGACATCCATATCCTGCGCTATTTTCACATAATCCAAAGTAAAAGTTGTGCCACCGTCGAGAAGGCTCTTCTGTAGTAGTATGCTCTCAATCAGGAGGAGCATTGCAAGGCAGAATCTCTCATCAAAAGCATCTTCTCTTGTGTTTCTGAGCTGCTTCTCCACATCCTTTACTGTACGAGTACGCCCTTTTAGGAAGTCCCACTTAAATCTCTCGGTTTCCTCTCGTGGTTCTCTTGCTTCACCACTACATTTCAAACCAGTCACCATGTGGAATTCTCTTATAGAGAACCTCATTGTCTGAGCACCAAAATGGAACCAGGATTCGTGTCTCTTCACTGTCTTGATGCTTTTGGTGAGAACTGCGTGCACTATCTTAGCTGATAATTTCAAAGACCTCTCTCCAAGCTTGATCACCGGTCCCAAAAACGTCCCTCTTATTCTGTTGAACTCATCATTTCCTAGAATTTCCTTAACAGTTTTGATATAAGCAACCATCGAGTGTTGGTTTATCGATATCGTCTTCTCTGGCTCTGATCCAATCGGATATCTCAGCTCAGGCAGTGCTAGTCTTAATGGTAATGGATCTCCCATCTTGTTTCAGGAAGGGTTTCCTGAAACAATACAAATCCTTCCTGAAGTCTATTCACATGCTTTCACATGATCTAGAATTCTACCAATCATATTAGGTTAAAACGAGCAAGTCAATACACAAGCAAAAACCAGGAGACCAATCTCTCAGAAAGAAAACACACATAAGGTTGAATCTGCAGGAAGAGTTTCCTGAAACAATACAAATCCTTCCTAAAGTCTATACACATGCTTTCACATGAACTAGAATTCTACCAATCATATTAGGTTTAAACGAGCAAGTCAATACACAAGCAAAAACCAGGAGACCAATCTCTCAGAAAGAAAACACACATAAGGTTGAATCTGCAACATACCTTAAAGAGATAGAGCTCTAGAAATGGTTTTTCTCGGAGAATAGAGAGAGCTCGCGTAAAAGATCGAGAGAGAGAGAGTTCTGGAGATGGGTTTTCGTCGGAGATCGAGAGATATGGAGAAAACACACATAAGGTTGAATCTGCAGGAATGGTTTCCTGAAACAATACAAATCCTTCCTGAAGTCTATACACATGCTTTCACATGAACTAGAATTCTACCAATCATATTAGGTTAAAACGAGCAAGTCTATACACAAGCAAAAACCAGGAGACCAATCTCTCAGAAAGAAAACACACATAAGGTTGAATCTGCAACATACCTTAAAGAGATAGAGCTCTAGAAATGGTTTTTCTCGGAGAATAGAGGGAGCTCGCGTAAAAGATCGAGAGAGAGAGAGAGTTCTGGAGATGGGTTTTCGTCGGAGATCGAGAGATATGGAGATGAGAGAGAGATTCGAGAGGCGGAGACGAGTGAGATTCGAGAAGTTAGAAACGGCGAGAGTGTTGAGACGGCAAGAGTTTTGTCTTTTTCCAATAGAAATGTATTGGTTTTGGAAACCTATCCTATATTAATTGGTTTAAGTATGCTTATGTAATATTCTTTAACAGATGATTCACTTCAGACCAGCGGTTAAACCGAGGCATTTCATAACACAAAAGTCTCTCTATCCCCGGGTTCGATAAGTGGTGGATTCAAAATCAATTTTAATTTTTTTTTGTGTTATAGTTTAGAGTTAAATACAATTAAATGTAATCCATTAACAGATGATTCTTCTTTGCCTAGTGGCTAAAATCCCACACTATCCAAATACGCAAACTCTCTCCCTCTGGGTTCGATCCTTTTTTTTTTGTCTGTAAACATCACAATTTTAAGCTTACAATTTTTTCTGGAAACCCATCCAGAAACATTATTTAACCTTCCAAGATATATGACCCAAAAAAAATACTTGATATCCTTCCAATCTTTCTTATGTAACCAGACGCCAACAACATAACAAAATAAACAGTCATAACTAAAACCGAGTCTTAATTAAAACAAAAAATGTTTTGATGCATCATTCTCATTTCCCAAAGCTCTCATCCACAAATTGGTTGAAGATCTCACAAGACAAGGTTCTCCTTAGCTTCAATGCATTGTCATCATTAATCTTTGTCATGTCTCCTATCTTCAATGACTGGCACTCCAGAATCTTGACAAGAAATATCCCACAGTTGAAAGGATGTTTTGTCTTGGGTAAACCTTGTGCCTGCTCAACCTCAAATGGAATCATCTTCACTTTATCTACCTCATCACCAGAAGATTCCACCAGCAGATCAGAAATCAACACTGTCATATTTAAAAATCAATATCAAGATAGAATCAGTTGAATATTTCAAACCAAGAAACAGTTGAATACATCAAATACAAATTGTTTATATATACCTGCCAACTTTTTCACTTGAGGAATATCAATGCTGTTGCTTTCCTTTTGAAAACAATCATATACTGTGATTCTTTTCTTCTTCAAATGAATTTCCATCCCAATCCAGACATTGCTTTTTTTTCCAAGAGTAATCCCATACACAACATCAACATCTTCTCCCCATGTCTTCTCTGGATATACCTTCCCTCTTACAATATCTTTAAATAAATCGTTGAAAATCTTTTTACCTTTGACCTTTTCTTTCTTGTAAGCCAAATCATGAGAGAGAGAGCAATGCAAGAACTCCATAGGTAGGAAGCACGCCTTTGGAATCTTGTAGTTGTGGAACCAAGCAGCATTCTCATTTCTTCTGCAATTTAGCATTGCAAAGGCTCCATCAATGTGCTGCAAAAAAAAATGCAAACATTATCTATTTTGTTACTATCTAATTCCTGAAACTAAACAAATCCTTCCTGAATTTTTTTTTTAAAAAAAGCTCAAGGCAAGAACATATGTAAAGAAATTACCTCTTTCTTAAGGTCCTTTTTTGCATTTTCCATGCTTTGAAAGAAAGATTTCCTTATCTTATTATCATTGATTGATAGGGACCTGTAGTCGATTGAAGATTCAAAGGAATTACTAAACCTTTTATACATAAATATAAGAATATATAGACAAGGACAGAAACATGCTTACGTTTCATGCATGCCGGGCTTTAATGTCATCCAATTTTGAAGCCTTGAAAGCTTATGTTCCGCAGGAGTTGAAAACGGATCAACTGCAGGTATAATCTCATGTATTACAGTTAAAGCCGGATTTCTTTCAGACTTGAATGGAGTTTTTGTGTCTCTAGATCGTTTAGGCACCCTCTCGCTCCTTCTTAGGAAAACATTATCCATTCCTGAATTTTGTGATGAGGCAGCAGCTTTCCTTTTCTTATCAGGCTTCACCTTTAATCAAACAATAGACACCAAGCAAAATATTATCAAATTTGTTGCAATCGGAATTTCTGGAAACCATTCCTGAAACTAAAATGTATGTATATCAAACAATTCACGTGAAGTATAATTCAAGTTATGATTTACCTTATCTGCCATCTTCCAGACTCCATCTTTCCATTCTCTATGAATTCGCAAATCTGAATGTTTGAATAGAATAGTTTCCATAGAAGTATAGAGACACACCGAGTATGTGTTATCACCAAGTACCATGCTAATTTGTCCGCTGCTCCAGCCATTGTTGTAAAAGACTTCTACCTTATCCATCATCTCAAAGGATTTTGGTCACTAGTTGGTGTTGCAGGACGTATTTTGTCAGCCGTGATAGTATCCTGAAGTTTCTGAAGTCTATGTTGGTCTGCGAAGAGTGTCGTGTACTCAACTGTCAGCTCCTCTAGTCCTTCACACAGTTTAAGATCAACAACCTTTCCTGGATACCATATTTCGTCATCAGTAGACAAAATCTCAACCTCTGCGCCTATTTGAAAGTGAGCTAGAAGCCTGCTTACTTCAACCTATGAAAAATGAAGATTCAGTAACATCAGCGGTTTCAAATTGTTAGAATAATAATTAAAGATCAAATATACTCGATGCATACCTCGTTTGTGTCTGAAAAATCTATAGCACTTGTCTGAAGATGCTCTGTTTTCTGAGTAATAGGCGGTATCTTCGAAACATGCTCAGTAGTAGGTTCAGTAGTAGGCTCTGTGGAAACTAGCTCAGTAGTAGGTTCTGTAGTATCCTTGAGATTTTCTTCTGCTTGATTATGCTCTGATGGTGTCTCATCGGATTGCTCTCCCTCACTTGTCTGAAGGTGTTGTGTTTGCTGAGTAAGAGGCTGTGTAAGAGGCTGTGTAAGAGGTTGTGTCTTCGAAACATCTGTGGAAACTAGCTCAGTTATATGTTTTGTAGTATCCTTGAGATTTTCTTCTGCTTGATTCTTTCTGCTTGATTGTGTCTCCTCTCCCTCACTTGGAGAAAAATATTGGGTCGCAGTTTCTGTCTCACTCTATAAGACAAAAGTAAATGGTAAGAGTTAGTTGAATAGAAAAATATTACATAAACATTTTAAATATTTCTTCTTACCAAAGCATTCTTATTTTCTTCAATAACTAGTGCAATTAGTGAAGACAATGGAGAGGAAGGTGTGTGATGCACAGCATGTGTATCCTCCTGTAATAACAATAAAATAAAAGAGGTAGTTATGAAGAAGTTTCTACAATTTAAAATTCAAGTTGTACTTATGAAAGACATTTCTATGCTTACCTTTTTATTGTTTGCTGAAATGATCTCAGTCAATGGTTGTGTAGCCTCATACGTTCCCTCTGTTACCGTCTGCAAAAAAAACAAAAAAAGTCAGGAAGGGGATCAAAAACACGTACAAAAGCTTCCAAACATTACTTGAAATCTCCAAGATTTTTTGAGCATTTACCTGCTGTTTCTGAATTGGAGTAAAAACTTGAGCCTCAATACTCTTTGGAGATATTGGAGAAGAAGGTGTCTCATTCATTTCCAGTGTTTCTTTTTGCAAAACTTGAGTCTGAGCAGCAGGTGACTCAATCACAATCTGCAAAAAATATCAGGAAAGGCCATCATGAATACATTCAATTATAATTTCTAGAGTAAATATTACCTCATCATTTGTTTTTCCTTCTTCTTGATTAGTTTTGGGTGGCGTCTCATCAGTAGAGGTTTGTGTTTCCCTCTGCCAAAAATTAGAAAGGTCTATATATGTAAATCACCCAAAACTAATTGTAAACTCCAACTGTCATTGAGCATATACCTCTTTTGTCAGATTAGGAGTGAAAATTTGACTATCAAGGGCAGGCGTGTCATCCGATGGCTCTCTCTCAATCTGTAAAAATTATCACGAAGGCAATCAAGAGTACGTTCTAAAGCTTCCAAACATTAACTTAAAAATCCAAGATTTTTTTTTGACCATGTACCTGCTGAGTCTGACTTGGAGTATAAACGGGAGTTTCAATACTATTTGGAGCTATTGGAGAAGAAGGTGTCTCATTCATTTCCACTGTTTCTTTCTGCGAAACTTGACTCTGAGCAGCAGGTGACTCCCTTGTTAATTTCTCTCTCACAATCTGCAAAAAAATATCAGGAAAGACCATCATGAATACATTCAACTATAATTTTTAGAATAAATATTACCTCATCATCTGGTTTTCCATCTTGATTAGGATTGGATGGCCTCTCAGCAGGTGACTCACTTGTTTCTTTCTGTCAAAAATCAGAAAAGCCTTTATATGTAAAAAAAATTACCCAAAACTAATTTGTAAACTCCAATTGTGAAAACAATATCATTGAGCATATACCTCTTTTGTCAGATTAGGAGAGAATACTTGAGTATCAAGGGCAGGAGTGTCATCATCTGATTCATTCATTGTCTCCTGCAAAAATCAAGAATGCATTCAAGAATATGTACAAAAGTTTCCAAATATTACTTCAAAACTCAACAATATTTATTGGTTACATACCTCATGTGTCAAATTAGGCTGTTGAGACATTGGAGATAAAGGCGTCTCACTCGATGGTTGCGTGTAATCCTGCAAAAATCAGGAAGGCATTCAGGATTTTGTACAAGAATTTCCAAATATTTTCTTAAAAATTTTTGAGCATATACCTCATTTTGTTGAGACTTTGGAGATGCAGCTGATTCAATCATTGTCTCCTGCAAAAATCAGGAATGCATTCAAGAAGTACAAAAGCTTCCAAATATTACTTCAAAACTCAACAATATTTATTTGTTACATACCTCATGTGTCAAATTAGGCTGTTGAGACATTGGAGATAAAGGCGTCTCACTCGATGGTTGCGTGTGAGACATTGGAGATAAAGGTGTCCCACTGGATCGCTGTTTGTCAAATATTAGGAAGGCATTCAAGAATATGTACAAGATCTTCCAAAAAATACTTGAAAATGCAAATGTAAAAGAATATGTTTTGAGAATTTACCTGTTGTGTCACGTTAGTGGGAAAAACATTGTTGTTTCCTTCCAACTCTGACACACGGGCTCTAAGATGCATGTTTTCTTCTTCCAGTAATGACATTCGATCCTTCATTCTCTTCAGATTCTCCTCCATTACCTAAATGATCCTGTTCACTTTTTCATTTACTGAATCCTTATCAATCGGAGTAGAAGCTTGGCCAGTCTCCTTATTTGCCATCATTTGAATAAGAGCATCCAATGTTTCAAATGTGTCTACACACCTATTTTCCCAGTCATCGGCTGTAAGCTTGTACCCTTTCTTTGTTACATCTTTCAGTGTTTCCAGCTCGTCACTATATTTGTCTTTAATGGAGATATCATCTTCTGGATCATGAGGAATAGAAGGTAGTATGCAATGGACCTTCAGCTGAGAGTATTTTAAAAAAGACTAATGAGAAACATATTAAAAAGAAGAAGCCAAATAAACTGAGAAACATATACTTGGAAAAGCTTACCTTTGTATCAGCTTCAACCTGTAAAACCCTATCAAGTGATGGATTCTCTACCTCAGTGTATTTTTCACACAAGTAAGTCGGCCCAGGAACCTCAACTGTTGGTACACACTACTGAACTTATTCCTTAGCAAAGGAATCGACTCTAGTATCCAAAGAAGGAATACTAGAGGATAACCTTGCAACTCAAATTTGGATTTATTCTCCAAATGATTCGCGACAGCGTTTTGAATTGACTTCAGGAGCACAATGTAAGCCTCTTTCCCCCATGGATATGTCATATCCTGTGCATTTTTCGCATATTCCAAAGGAAAACTCCCTCCTTTGCTCTTCCGCAATAATATGCTCTCTACCAGGATGAGCATTGCGAGGCATACTCTCTCCTCAGAAGCATCTTCTCTTGTGTTTCTGAGCTGTTCCACCACGTCACTTAACTTATGACTACGCCCCTTTAGCAATTCCCAATTAAATCTATCGGTTTCCCTTCGTGATCCTTCTAATGCACCACTACATTTCAAGCCTGTCATCATATGAAATTCTCTTATAGAGAACCTCATTGGCTGCGCACCGAAATGGAACCAGGCTTCATTCTCCTTGACAGAAACGATGCTTCTAGTGAGAATGGCGTAGACCATCTTTGCTGATAACTTCAATCCTCTCTCACTGAGCTTCATTATAGGTCCCAGAAATGATCCTCGGACTCTTATCATCTCATCTGGTTTTAGGATGCTGTCAACAATGGAGATATACTCTGAGCCAGAATATTGGTTGATTGCTGACTTTTGCTTTGGCTGTGAACCAATAGGATACTTCAGCTCTGGCAGTGCTAGTTTTAGAGGTACTGAATCTCCCATCTTGTTTCTATCCTGCGTAAACAAGGAAAAAAAATTTTCAAACTTTTCTGGAAGGCTTTCCTGAAATAACACAACAAATGCTTCCTGAAATTATTACAAACACTAGACAGTTTCACAAGCAACAAAAGACTCATAAGCAAATTCAAGATCCTATCAAAAACAAATGCTTCCTGAAATTATTATAAACACTAGACAGTTTCACAAGCAACAAAAGACTCATAAGCAAATTCAAGACCCTATCAAAAATATCAACATTCCTAATCAAAACAAGACTCCAAGCAAAAAAGTTTCAAAATGTGTTACCATACGAGTTTCAATATTCAACATTCAATAGATGCAGCAACAAATGCTTTCTGGAAATCTTCTAAAAACATTCAATAGATGCAGCAAGAGACAACAAACTTTTATTTTATAAATTTGTACAAACACACAGAAGGTTGAATCTGCAACATACCTCAAAGAGATGAATTATGCTCCAACAACTTTGTGTTCCCACAATTCAAAAGTCTTTCATTTGCTTCGCTGGTTAATAAGAAAGAGTAACAAACAAATCAAAATCAAAACGCAAACTTCACAAATTTTAATACCAAAACCCTAATTTTAAAAAGTTACATAGTGATTTGTGTCCGATTTTGAGAGTAGAGAGTGTGACGCTGATGATTAGATAGCCGGAGAAGATGATTAGCGAGCCGGAGAAGATGATTAGTGAGCCGAATAAGATGACTAGCGAGCCGGAGAAGATGAATAGCGAGCCGGAGAAGATGATTCCCGAGCCGGAGACGATGATTCGCGAGCCGGAGACGATGATTCGCGAGCCGGAGAAGATGATTCCCGAGCCGGAGACGATGATTCCCGAGCCGGAGACGATGATTCGCGAGCCGGAGATGACAGTGCCGGTGAGGGTTTGAAGATTCCCGAGCCGGAGACGACACGGTTCGAAGAGTCGCGAGTGAAGGAAATGAATTTTGTTTGTTTTTTTTTATTCTTATAACACAAGGGTAGTAGTGACATTTTGCCATTTAATGAATGTCATTTTTGTGACTCTCATTTCCTGGTGTCATTTTTGTGACATAAACTTGAAAGGTGTTCTTTTGGACAATTGCCCAAAGTTTTATCTCTTTTTAAATTCAAATCACAGAAAAAATATATCAAAAAGTCAGTATAGATGAGTTTTTTGGGCTTTTAAATCAACACTGAAAAATTACATGAATCAGATAACAATAGTTTTATAAACAACTGGATAAAATTTGACCGAGCCAAAGATTTTCACACAATATGTTCTTTCTTCTTCAAATTGCGAAGAGCCTAAAGGCACAAGAAAAAATATCATAATTTTTGTTTTCACTTATATAACATTTTTTCTCCTTTACACACGGCGTTTATTACACTGCTATAAGCAATGGAGAACTCTATTCATATAAGATTCACATCTATGCATTTTGACAAAGAAGAATTTTAACCATCTTTAGTTTCGGAATGGACCAACTTCAGTCATATACACTATATTTTCTCTATGATTCAAATCTTACAATTTTAATATATGTGCAGATTTCCATGTGAAAAAGCACGCACGCCATCTATCATTCAACCTATTACTTTTTCCAAAGTAAACACTATAATCCTCGTTTGGTTAGCTCCACAAACTAATCTCTTTGGATCAGTTTACTAAAAAATATGGATACTAATGTCAGAAAAGAATATAAACACTATCAACAACAAATATTGGCACAAGACTATTTGGTTCAAGGAACATATTCCACGTAATCCGTTTATATCATGGCTGGCTTTGCGGAGAAGACTGCCAACCAAGGATCGCTTGAGGCGTTGGGGGTTAAATGTCTCAGGAACGTGCGTCCTTTGTAATCTGGAAATAGAGACTCACCATCATCTCTTCTTTGAGTGCTCTTTCTCTCGCTTGATATGGGAGCCTTTTGCTGCTGAAGTTTGGATTTCTCCTCCGGCTGATCTACACTCTGTTGCAGCCTGGATCAATCAACCTCGCGTCAACGCAGATGCGCATGCTACTCCAGTCATCAAGCTCTACTTTCAGTCAGCCATCCACCTGTTGTGGAAAGAGTGTAATGCTCGTGTGTTCACAGCTGTCTCTTCACCTTCATCAATCATCCTTGCCTCTCTCGACCGTATGATGCGTGACCATCTCCTCTCTTACCCGGCAAGTTCTTCTTTCTCCTCTTCTCTACTTCTTTTTATCTTTCTCGTATAAGACCTCCTTAAGGCTTTTTTTTACTTTGAGTTGTTGTTGGTTGTTTTTGTTTCGTTGCTATAATAAGTTGTATAAAAACAACAGTGTAACCTTTCAGAAAATGATAATCTTAACATCTTACCAAAAAAAAAACAACAAATATTGACTTATTTATGTAAATATATATTTTATTTTAAATCATTATAGTGGACGAAGAAAGCACCATAATTTGTACAACAAATTTTCTTAGATTCACTTCATCATACTCACCATTTTAATTACATAATTTTACATGAGCTTCTTCACCCTCCCCGGTTATTTTCTCTTTGTTTATAACTACAATATAAAGTTATAAACTATATATATTATAAATTAATAATTTATTTACCCTTGAAATCTAACGATTAAAAATAGAACATAATTCAATATAGATATATGATTCTATTAATAAATTAGCAGTTACAAATTTGAAATTTCTAGAAAAATCAAAAGTCGTGTGTTAGTTAATTATTTTCTAAATGACATCTATTTCTAATTCTTTTTGGATGAGAATATTTTGGCTGAGGTGGATAGTCCCAAAAGCCTTGAATTTAGTCCATTTTATATAGTAGGATTATTCTCATATTGTACCAACACTTTACGAGCCAACTGCTGATTATTCTCTCTGGCCTTTTAGAGCATCAAACGGTGCCTCTTAAAGTTGGCCCTTCCAAAAAAAAATAATTTTAAATCATGCGGATCCCACCATTATTTAAAACATGTCTCTTCTACGTTTCAAGAGGTGAGTTTGTGAGGGTTTTGCCACTTTTCGCGGACTCCACTGACACGTGGCGATCCGCGATTGGTCTATTTATAATTTTTTTTTTTTAAATTGGACAGAAAAAAAAAAAATTAGAACCCACGCTCCCTCCCCTTGCGTTAATGCTGTGCTCTTAGACTTGGTGGCCTCTGCGCTTATAGTGGTATAAACTGGTGGATGGTACTCCTCATATGTACAATGTTATTTTCTGTCAAATTTCGTATAATCTCTCTATCTATTATCATTACGTTATAATCAAATTGTTATTTTCATTACGTAAATTTAAATTAATAATAATAAATTGATTTTTGCCATTTGATATTATAAAAACTCTTTTATAGTACTGTTTAAGAGATTAAAATAGTTGGAGTGAAGTTGTTCAAAAAAAAAAAGGTTTGGAGTGAAGAAGTCTTCAGCAGCACAATTAATAAGAGCTTCAAAAAATTCATTTATATTATATCCCATCTCTACACTTTTAACAGAACAACACCACTTTCACTAGATATCTTTATTCAAGTAAACAATACAAAAGTTTAACAGAGATGCGGTGATTAGCACAACAACAAAAATAATTACGAAAAAATACTACAAGCAAGTGGCTAAATATGAAGAGAATTGGTGTTAAACATATAGCTTATAAGAACAAAAGATTGCGTACCTATTATTATAAACGTATAGTTTCAGTATTATCAGTCTTCTTCTTCTTCTTCACTTCCTTCATCATCACTCTCCTCTTCTGCATCCTCCATCTCAACATCACCTTCATCTCCAAGAATCCACTGTTCAAGCTCATCTTCCTCTGCTTCCATGTGTTGTTGTATATCAGCAGAGTCCCAGTCGTCTTCCCCATCAATTCCAAGCTCTTCTCCGCGGCAAGAGACCTTCAAATGCGGTCGTCTCCTCGCCAAAGCATCTACAATATCTCTGTTCACACTCCCAGTGATCCCTAACCATTTGAGCCTCGGGAAGAACGGTTTCTTCAGCCATTTGAACGAGAGCTGAGTTATGCCGCCACAGTCGTAAAGATCCAACAAACCCAAGCTGCTCCCAGGACACTCGTCTTCGTACACCCGTGTAGACGCAAGAGCCATGACCGAGGGATCGCCTATGAGTCTGCATTCTCTCAGCTGGAGCTTCGTGATCGGAGCTCCGGATTTCGCTAGAGCGAAAACGGCAGCATCTGTCAGGTTAGGAAGATTGGACACGTCGAGCTCGCGGAGCGCTAGTTTCGAGGGTCCATCAAACAGAGTAGTCATGAATTTGTCAGTTAAGTTTCTGCAGCCTCTGACGGATAGCGACACTAGAGAATCCCAAACTCCTTCTCTAAGGTAAGAAAGCCCCGTGTCACTCACATCAGTGCCATCAAGAAGCAAAACCTTCAGTTTCCGTAGATGCGAGATGGCTTGCAAGGCTTCATCCCTTATGTTTCTGCACCCTCTCAAATCAAGATTCTCCAGCTTCAGATTCCACACCAGCTTCTGAACCGCGTGATCCGTCAGAAGATGGCACCTCCTCAGGCTAACGTGGCTGAGCGAGAGAGCGGTCGCTAAGACGTCGTGGAAAACAAGATCGGTCAGTTTAGGTCCGTGGTATACGCTGAACTTGGAGAGGCTAGCGCAAGAGTGGAGGATGGTCTTGAAACCAGCGTCCGTCACCCGACAGAACCCGCCGAGACAAATGCTCTCCATCCCCAAGCATTTGCCAGCAAGAAACAGCATCCCTTGGTCGCTAACTCGACGGAAGTAAGCAGAGTGAAACTCCTGGCTGCGGATCAGAGAGAGGCGCTTCAGCTTGCCGTTCCGGTTGATCTCCTGGAGCCCGAAGTCCGTGAGGTCTGACAGTTGCCTCGGATCCTCGAGAGGCGCGTCTCTCAGGTCCAGATCAATCAACGACGTGAGAGAATTAGATATTGCCTTAACCACAGCATCGGTGATACAATCAACAGAGAGGCGCAGCTGCTGGACGTTTCGGAGCGCGCGGACGCTGTCTTGCCCAGTTGATGTGAGTAGCTGAGTCATCATCCTTGAGGAGATGTGTCCAAGCTCAAGATGGGTGAGTTTATCAGAGGCCAATCCGAAAATGCGGCCGTCATCAGGACGCAAGTATAATGAGAGGTCAAACATGAGTGCTAAGACCTGCCAAGACAACATATATGGTATGGCCCCATGATTCCATTACACAACGCTAGAGATATAATTAACTTCAAGAAACATTCTTTATAAGTGGTTGTGACGGATGTGAGAAGAAACAGATTAACAGAAAGGATAAACAATAAAGAAAGACACGTGGTTCACCAATAGGCTACTTCCACGGAGCAAAGAGAGAGAAAGACATTATTACAAACCTCTAAATGAGAGCAACCGTTCAGCAAATCTTCTAGAGCACCACGAGTAACGGTTCGACCAACTTTCTCTGCTACAGAGCCCAAACAGAGGAGCCTAGCAAGCAAGGATGACCAATTCGTCAGAAGAATGGGAAGATTTTTGATAAAGAAGATGCATCAATAAACAACACACACACACAGACCTTAGATCCTTGCATTTCCTTCCGATCTCAGAGATGAGATCTCCACTGAAATCGCGGCAGTTGTGAAGAGAGATCTCCCTAAGGGAAGGACGTGCCAGCACGTCAATGGCTGAGTTCCCAAGGCGTCCACAGTCAAGCTTAAGGCTAGAGAGTTGCTGATTCGGAAACAACAACGGTCTAACCGTTTCCATTGACAGTGAAACATTCTATAAAAATAAAATTCTAAAAGTCAATTTAACATAATCTTTACTCATACGATGAAAAGCAATCATAAAGGAGGGAGAGGGGGACTCACGAAGAGGTGGAAGTTGGGAGTGAAAGTGAGGACACGAGAGACGCAGCTTTTGAGCGTTTTGCAAGTGGAGGCCAACGAGCAGAGAGAGGCCACGTCGAGCTTCGTCATGATTGTCTCCAGGAGAGCCGCTGGTAACATATCGAGGCTTCTCTCTTCATCGAAACCGTCAACATCGAGGACGGCGGTGGTAGCCATCAACGGCGTCTCTCTTCTCTTCTTGGCGGAAACAGTGGAGATCTCTCTCTCTCTCTCTCTCTGGAGTTTTTGTGTTCGATCTGATCCCAAAACCGGATCCACTTAACAAGGAAATCAAACATATTGATTCCACCCGGAACGGCAGCGTTTTATGAGAAGAGAACGAACCTTCCTAAAACTCTTCCAATCCATGTGGGCATGGCGGTCTAATTCCACCCGTAAAAGGCCGGGTCGGGTCCGATCGGATCGTTTACTTTTTAGTTGTCTATAAACTGCTTTAACTTTGCATCTTGTAGCTGTGGAAACTCTTTGGTACTATTCTTATACTATTCCCTGAACACACATTGGATTTCTCGTCAGTTTGCTTTATCTTTTTATCTTACGACCATTTTCATGTTAGGCTTTGCTAAATGATGCTCAAATGTCTGCTTATTGCTAATATTTATGAAAACAGTTACCGTCTCAGCGTGATGAAAATCATCCGCGAGAAATATTATTCCTATGATTTTAGGGTTTAAGAAATATTATTCCTTTGTATTGGTTTACCCATGGATTTTCAATTATATAAAATTATTAGGGGTGGCCCGTAGGCCGGGCGGAAAGTTTACATTAAAATTATTTTATATTAAAATATATTTAATTTTATAAAACATTTGAAAAATACTTTAAACTGAATATAATAAATATATTTTTCTAATTAAATATTATATATTATTTTGTTAACATTTGAACTTTTTAATTTATAATCATAACGTGTTTGGATTTTTATTTGTTATCAACTATATTTTCATAATTCATTTCAGTTATCATCACTGGAGCTCCCACTTTTAGATATTGTATAAACTACATATTTTTTAGTGGAGAGTTAATTAGTTTGTTTATTGATATTTAGCCTAATTTCTTATTTGTCCGGTCAAGAAAGAGTGCCAAAGTATCGTTGCTACCGAGCTGGATCAGTATCAAAAGGGTGTGTCATATATGCAAAGAGAGGTGGTGGTCAAGCTTGGATGCCACCGTGAATCCTCAGTGAATATGGAGAATCTGCAACGCTTGTTAAGGTTTCAACAGTCAGATGAGCCGGTTTTAGTTACAGTTTGTGAGCTAGTGGAAAGTGATAAATCTAATCATTTGTAAACCGCAGGAGTTAGGTAAACTAACGGTGTTTATTTATTCAAATATTCTCTTAGTGTTACAATACAAACGAATCTTTGTTTTGTCCTTTACGTCTCATGAGGAAATGCCTATGCTAGTGTACATCATGGTGAAGTATGCAGCGATTGCATGTGGAGACGCTGAAGTATTTATAAAGATTGCGCAGTGACTTACAAAGAGAAGATATGGGATCATGTTGCTGGAGTTGTGATTGTAGAAGAAGCTGGTGGTGTAGAGAGTGATACAGGCGTGAGAAAGTTATATTTCACAAAAGGAGCTTATTTGGAAAGTGGAACGTCTTGACGGAGAAATCATAGCATATCTTTAAAATACAATATTTATCAAAAATCTTAAAGTACATTAATTTTATTCCGAAAGAATGATTGTGGAAATCGTAGGAAATGGTTAAATTGCCATGGAAATTGTGATTAATAATTAAAAAAATTAGTTTGCTTTCTGGTTGCTTATTTCTCAGCATATGATTCATGTGAATTGTCTTCTTTAAGTGGGAGATTCATAATAATGTTTAAACATCTTGTAGTTATTTACAACCAGATCATATAGTCTCTTAGTATAAAATTCTAAACTAATACTGACCAAGAGTTAATTAAAGAAAATCAGTTTATCTCATGTTTGTTAAAAATCACATAAGCAAGCACTTTCTTGATTCAGTTTTACTATGCTTCTTTTGGAAAAAACAAAAAACAAAAAAAACAAAGCCTCTTCAATCGTTGGTAAGTATAGTTGCGAATTTTAATTTCCAAGTGAAGATATGAATTTTTCAATACGAAGATGAGGTGAACTTTTTAACCATATTTTCTTGATGGGTACGAAAATGTTTTAAACAGCCAAATTCAAAACACCGACACAAAAGACATGAACTGGAACATATTGATGCTACAAATTTTTGGAATTAAATAAAAAAAAGAATTAGAGTAACTGTGAAAATATAAAACAATATCATGGACTCCCAGGCTCTAAAGTTCAACCATGGTGTGCCTTCTTTGCAGAGTGTCCAACCTGGGGAGTGAACTCAGTACATATGGATTCAGCTCCGACAGTGGTATTGACTCAATCTTCTTAACACCTCCATGTTGACGAACCGTAGTCAGTCCGGCATCAGCCTGAGTAAAGTAAAGCGTAAGGTGAGTGAAAAGTTTCAAATTGACAAAACTACTCTATCTCTTAATTAGCCAAACAACATATATGAGAGTAGTTGGACAGACCTTTAAAGCGGATGGTAGTATTAATACCCTCAGTTTTATGTGCATCTTCATTGTATGTCGTTTGAATTTTGTCTAGTCAGTAATCGGTACATCAAGCCTCTACAATCAAACAAAATACCAACAAACTAAGCATATTTTAGAAGGCTAAGCCATTCATCTATTAGTGAAAATTTGATTTAAATATTGATTGCAGAGTATAAACCCAATAGTACCTTCAAGGGAGCAAAATGGTCTAGCTCCAGAAGCAGAGCCAGCAGTTGCACTATCTTGCGACATAGCAGCACTCCTCGTCCAACGAACAAAGCTGCAAGAAAATTTGCAAAAATAAAGCTTTCATATTTACATGCAAAAGAGAAACTTAATTCTCTCTACTGAACTCTTATCAAACGGATAATAACATCAAATACACCTAGAAACTCTAACGTATTCCCAAAAAAAAACAATCAGGGAACACGATTTCATTTCTCTCTCGACTCATTCAACCACAAGAGTAAGAACATAATCTGAAAGCATATCAAACCCCAATTATTGAAAATCCCTTCTATGCAAACCATTACCTCCTGTGACGTCCGTACAGATTGTGAGTGGCTAGAACCTGGAAGTGTCGCAGAAAAAACATGAGAGGCAATGGTAGATATGTATTTGAATTTTGACAGTCAAAAGCTTTGGTTGCTCCTTGTTACATCACACAGACTTAGGTCAGAGAGCCTGCCTTCCTTCAGGATGTTTCTGAAAGTATGAGCCGATGAAAATTGATTGAGGCATGGATGAAAACAGACTGCAACCCACTTGAACATAACGCGTAATCAGTTTAGTTCGTAAGGATGCATGTTATTAAAGCGAAATCAAGACCAAGAGTTGTTACCTTCTCATCGACCAGTACCACATCAACGGCCGCAACTCTCCACCTTTCTTAAAGTTTCGAGCTTCCCAGAAACAAAGAAGCCTCGTGATAACACTCTAACTGCAGCGGCCAGCCTTTAGCTCAGAGAAGTGGGGCCGTCGAGTTGCCATTGTCGTGGATAAGATAAAACAATTAAGGGTTTTCTGATTTAGAAGGTAAAGATTGTCCAAGAGCGATGATGAAAATGTTGTTAATAAGCAATGAATCAGACGTAGTGGGGATTGATGATTGAATGCCATAACTACAACCGTTTTGCAAAAGGAACTTTGTGGGGGGGGAGGTGAAGGGAAACGCAGAATCGAGAAGGGGAAGGGAATCAAATCAAATATAAGACACGTATGAATACCAGACTAATAGCCCTGAAAACTACAAATAAGAGCCCAAATAGCATCCAGTCTGCGTGAAAACGAAGTACATTTGTTGATAGACACAAAATTTGTCACATCAAGTGTACTTACCTAATTTCTAACTTTTTAATGGTTTTTTAGCTAATTGACTCAAATTATTATCTTTCACCATTTTTAATAAATTTAATACTCATCATTTGCTTGACAATAAGTTTTTTCAGCCAGAAACACAAAAACGAGTTCTTCTGTCAAAACCACAAAAACAAGTTTTCATGCCAAAAACTGGAAAACGAGTTTTCTCGCCAAAAATAAGTTTCTGCCAAAACCGGTAAAAACTATTTTCCCGCCAAAGTCGTCTGGAAGACTTCCTGGAAGTCGTCTAGCGCATTATATTTTAGACGACTACCAGGTAAGTCGTCCAAGACATCTTCCAGATCTGAAAAACCTGCATATCCAAATCCAGATCTGAAAAACCTGCATATCCAAAAACGTTTAAATGGCTTAAAAACAGATAAAATAAGTGGAAGATTAGATAAATCTACTTTTATAGAACACACAAAAATACATATCTAAAATTGATAGATCTACCTTTAAATGAGTGGAAGATGAGAACCATGTGATGAAAAACCTGCAAAAACAAGATAAATTAGTGAGAAAGACATGAGACAAAAACTCTAAATTGATATAAAGCTTAGTGTTTAGAGAGAGGTTGAAGAGTTTTAGAATGATGAACATTACATTTTTGTTGCAGCCATTTCAGAGAAGAAGAGAGAATGTGTAAATTTTTCTTTATATAGGGAGACAAAAAATCCAATTAGGTTAAATATTTTTGATTCAGACGACTTCCTAGACGACTTACTTGTAAGTCACCCAGGAGACTTTAATATTTTTAGCGGGAAACTAAAATATTTTTATCGGGAAACTAAAATAAAAGACTTCTCAGACGACTTACAAGTAAGTCGTCTGGTTTAAATTATTTAAGCGGAAAAATAATTTTTAAAAAAAATTTAGGCGGAAATATTTGGACGACTTACATGTAAGTCGTCTGGTTTAAATTATTCACCAGACGACTTACAAGTTAGTCGTCTAGACCCTAGACATAACCCCTAAACTTAATTAACTAATTAAACACTTCATAAAATCAAATTAAACTTCAAAAATATTTACTATACACAAAAATAAACACTTATGGTAAAAATTTAATTTTTCAAAAAAACATTCAAGCTTTCCAAAATCTAATCTTAAGAATACATACAATACTACAACATATGTTGTCAAACCATAAAACCAAAGAATATCATGATTACCTACTTTCACTCATCTATACTGAAAACTATTCAATTTTATTATATTTTAATTTACCTTACTTAAAAATGTTTATAATTACATGATTTTAATTTTTTATTTGTCAAAATATTTTTTTAAAAATTTATAAATTATTTTTAAGATCAACTACACTAAGTCGTCTTGACTACTTCCAACATCTCAGACGACTCAGACGATTTACTGAAGCTATATTCGTAGAAATGACTTATGTTTTTTTGTTTGGTCACAAGGAGCTGGCTGTAATTTCACAAGGCTTTTAGATTAGTTTTACATTTGATTCAAGTTTGAATATACTTTTGCAATCAAAGTCAAGTTTTGAGTTATATTTTGTAAATCCCCTTAAATATTTTTATTATTTTAAATATTTTCGAACACGTTTGAATTAAAAACCCAGATCTAATCAAAAACATTTTTGGTTCTTTAAACAACATATGAACTGATTGAGTTCACAACATATCTGATCCATAATTAGAAAACACGTGACTGATATAAAAAAATTCTAGGACCAAAATATCTAATACCCAAAGTATTCGATCCAAACCCAATCCGAGATCAGAATGTCCCCCAATCCAGTTTATCAGTCACTTATGTTAAAAAAAATCCTCCTTACAGTTTACACTTTACACAAGTTTGTTTTTACTTTTGATGTACTATATGATAGGGACTTCTTAGGACCTTCATATTTGTCTGTTCTTTGTCGGCATTTCTAAGATTTTTCTGCAGTTTCCGAGAAACCTTTATATGCTAACATACATTCCTCAAGCCGCACTACTCGCTGCTCACGACTATTTATTGTGGTTTGTTCTTATATTAAGGTTGGATAAATATTTTTTATTTCTGAAGTCAACCTTCATCTTCATTTACTAAAGAAATTTACGTACATTTACTGAAACATGCATAGTAAATAAACTAAATCCAATTTTGTAGCAAGGTGTTTGACAGTTGAGACTTTGATGAAGAACTTTTCAAGTTATCTATTCTTCCATTTTTCTTTCTGCTTTTCTTTTGTTTTAGATACTTAGCAAAATTTCTTGACCATATAGCTATAAGTTCTCCAGAAGATGAAATATTTAAAGCAATCCCAAATTCATCGCATTTCTTTTTCCTTTTGTCTTCATATGACTTGTTCAAAACTTGAAATATTCTGGATAACCAAACCGGAATAGAATAACCAACAAACAAATAGGTCTATGGAAAACTCCAATACTTATGTCTTGTAATCCCTTATATACTAAATCGCAAGTCGCGTAGCCAATCAGAAATTGCCACGAGAAAATTTTTAACAAAAATAAAAACAAAAAAATGCAAGCTATAGGAATTTTGTTTTCTCATATCCTATTTTTATGCAATTTCAAGTCTCCACGTTTTAGTTAACTTCTTTTTCATAGTTTTCATCCTTTTGCCAAAAAAAAAAAAAAATCCGTCCCCACGTTTTAGTTAACTTCTTCGTTGTCAAACCGTTTCTCCTCTGTATAATATGCAATTGTACTGTTTTATCTATCACCAGAAATCAACTTCATCATATTTGTCTCAAAACTAAGGATCTCGGGAATTGGCCAGTGTACAATAGTTGGTGGTGCGAAGAGTTCATATAATAATTGTTTAGCAAATGAATAAGCGATAAAGTTATGTCTCAGCTCCAGTAAAAAAAAAGGTTTGTCTCAGCATTCAATTATCTTTCTTCGAAGTTCTGTCTCAGCTTTCAGTAAAAAAAAAAGGTTATGTCTCAACATTTAATTATCTACCTTCGAGCAGTTTTAAATTTCTTTTTGTTTTTTCGTAGAAAATTCTGTTTTTTTTTACTAAACTTGAAAAAGAAAGCCTATAGAACATATCATGTTCAAGTAAAGTCGTTTGTAGAGGAAATTTATTACCAAAATCTTTATTTGGCGAGTTTCTTCCTTAAACCTTTGGTTCGACTGAAACATAAATCTCATATTAAAACCGAAGAAGACTGAAATAAGATTTCAGACTTACAAATAGATAAAATATTATGTGTTGTTGGAACATGTCATACTATATAAACATAAAAATGCTTCCAAAAATATATCCATATATCTATTTCAAAATAATATCAGAAATGTTGTTTTCCATTTTTAACAATTTTTTCTGAATGTAACCACTCTGTAATCCATATTTATAAAATATATATAATTGAAATAATAATTTATTTGTGAAAGTTGTAGAATTAGAATTTTGTTATCAAATAATTTTAAATACATTTACCTTGACCCGGAGTAATATTAATTATTTATTTTCATTATAATTAATTTCTAAAATGAATTTCACAATCCCTAATTTTTAATACTGCAACAACTTAAATCCCTATTTTTTCTTATCCCTAATTTCATGGCTCTATTTCAAAATGTTACATCTTTTATATAATTTTCAATTAACTATTTTTATTCTATCCCTGCCTTTCTTTTCTCTTATTGTTAGAAGTTTCATCTCTTCATCATTTTTTGGGTTTGAGTAAAGAAACAAAAAATTGATGTAGCTTTATGATTACTTTTATTTAAGTTGTATGATTATATTTGTATGATTCAGCTTGAAGTTGTTTTAATGGATCCTGCAAAGGAAGGAATAGGGACAAGAGGCTGCACAAATAGATACCATACCCTGGAAAGAATAAAGTAAATACTTTTATCTAAGTTAACCATGGAAAGTTGCAATACTATTGAGTTTTTTTTGGGTGAATATTTGGTTTATCATGGATATATGGCAAAAGAAAAGCTAGCAAATCCTGCTATTAAAGAACGTGAGATGGCATATCAGCGGTTCTGTGTGGACGAGATTAAAGTGATATTCTAATAAATATAAGTACTTAGCTTATTATCATTATAAATTTTTATAATTTCCTAGATACATTTTACACAGTTTATGACTTTATGCAAATATAAATTAACATCATCTCTTGAAACCTAGGAATAGTGGAAGAAAATTTAAGTGGTGTTGGTACATTTTATCCCAAAAATGTAATTTTAGTAGGTGTTAAACTTAATATCATATAAAATTAAGGATTTTTCCTCGTACGTAGTACGGGGCCAGAACACTAGTTAATACTTTAAAACGTAATATCATTTTATATTACCTTAAAATAATACTCCCTCCGTTTTTTTATATAATTCGTTTTAGAAGAATTTTTATGTTCCAAATTATATGACGTTTTCGGTTTTCTATGTAAAATTTATTAACACTTAATGTTATATGACCAATGATAATATACTTTCTATTTTATTATTGGTTGATTTGTGGTTAGGTAAATAATTAATGATGTTTTTGTTTAGAAAATATAAAAAATTAATGATTTCTTAATCTATGTGCACAATTCTAAAACGACTTATATTAAAAAACGAAGGGAGTATGTAATTCACAAAGTTATATTATCAAAGAAAAAAAGGGTTTAATTATCTTTAATGCGCTTATGTCATACTCTCTCTGTATTACTTTAAGTG
The DNA here is from genome assembly GCF_020379485.1 of Brassica napus. Taxonomy (NCBI): domain Eukaryota; kingdom Viridiplantae; phylum Streptophyta; class Magnoliopsida; order Brassicales; family Brassicaceae; genus Brassica; species Brassica napus. Next base: position 8,347,024 of record NC_063452.1, read on the forward strand.
ATGTTTAAGGTTTTTGCACAAATATTAAAAAAATACAAAATCTTATGTAATTTATCTTGATCATATATAATAACATTAAATACAACTAATTCAACCAATAAAAAAAATTTAGTATTTTGTAATTGACAAGTTTCAAATGACATTAAATTTTATCTAGAATTATGAAAACATCTTTTATTATGAAAAAAAATAAAAATTGTTAAATGTCACTTAGTATTGGTTTATGTTAATTAGCACTTAGAAGAAGAAGAAAAATAGAGTTCAAGGTTCTGTCCCACAGAGGAAAAAGACTTCCCGTCTTTTAGAGGAGACTTCGAAAGTCAAGCCTCAGATTAAACTAAATGGTGGAAGTCCCACGATCAAAATACACTGATTCTTTTGGGGCACCAAAGCTTCTGGTCCAAAACCTCAAGACCCTTTCTACGATAAAAGCGCGTGGGCTCCATTCACTTTGATCAAGACCTCTCTCTTTCTCAGTCAACATCACAAACGTCTAAAAGTATGGACATTAAGAAGAAACTACTAACACATTAGAAAATTGCACACATGACTTTCAAAATTTAATATGTTAAATCCTGCCTCCACATCTTCCTCTTGACTTGGTCTGCTCCAATAAAACATAGCCCCATGGCCCTCATCAGACAAAGAATCTCTCTCATCACATAAGGTCTTAGTGTTATATATAAATAAGCATTGCACCATTAGTGATATCATCACCAACAACCTTTTCACTTACAAAGCTTTTAAAGCAACAAAAACTTCGGTAAGCGTCTTTAGAGACAGTGAGAGCTATGTCAAAAGAGATTGAGCTTCCAGGTTTCAGATTCCACCCGACCGAGGAGGAGCTTACTGATTACTACCTCAAGAACATGGTTTGCGGGAAATTCTCCAAAGTCGAAGTCATTGGTTTCCTCAACATCTATCGCCATGATCCATGGGACTTACCACGTATGTACCAGTATACTTTTTTTTTTTTTTTTTTTTTTTTGTACCAGTATACTTACTTTCTTCATTCATATAAAAATCTTATTTATTAATAAAAATCTGAATTGTGATCACAGGTTTATCGAAAATCGGTGAGAGGGAATGGTATTTCTTTGTTCCAAGGGAAAGGAAGCATGGGAACGGAGGGAGACCAAGCAGGACAACTGAGAAAGGATATTGGAAAGCAACTGGTTCCGACCGTAAGATCATAAGCTTGTCTGAGCCAAAACGTGTGATTGGGCTCAAGAAGACCCTTGTGTTCTACAGAGGTAGAGCACCAGGTGGAAGCAAGACTGATTGGGTCATGAACGAGTACCGTATGCCTGACAATTGCACCTTACCAAAGGTACCTTAAAAAAAAACGAAAGCTCTGTTATCAAGAAACAACTCTTTTTCTCATCTTGTGTTCTTGTTTGGTCGCAGGACGTTGTGCTGTGTAAGATATACAGAAAAGCCACTTCCCTTAAAGTGTTGGAGCAAAGAGCAGAGATGGAATCTAAGATGACTCAGACATGCCCAAACTCTCCTCTCTCGTCTTCCGAGACCATTTCTTACGTTGGAAAAGAAGAAAACTTGATGAAGACTTCGTTCCCTTTTCCTCAAGCATCAGCCATGCAAGAAGCAAACAACAACTTCATGCTTCAAGGACATGAAGAGAAGCAAAGAGAAACAGAGATGAAGGAGTCTTCTTCATCGCTGAAGCTACCATGTGGAGTCTTGCCATTACCAGAGCTGCAATTACCTAAACAAGGATTAGAATGGGGACAAGACCAGTTCTTGAGTATAAGCCCATGGCTCCAGAATCTTACCCCAATTGTTAACCTACTAAATTTTTAGGATATGTAAAAAAAAAAAAAAAATCTCCCAACAGAACTAACTATTCTTCAGTGATACCTACCCTCCTTCACCTGAGCAAAAAAAAAAAAAAAAAGACCTTGTAAGATGCTTGGCTTCAGCTTAAGAATTATCAATAAAATTTGTATTTACTCAGCAGATCTATGTATCTTTTGTAAGTTTGTAACATAAGAAAATCTGATGTAATAAATATTCAAACTTTGAATCATGGACTTCTCATGGATGAGATAATTTCTTTCGAACATACCAAGATATTCCATGAAGTTTCCGAGAAGAAAACTAAGGGTAAAACTCATTGAGTCTTTACATATGTCGAATCAATCGTTGTTGCTCTTGTCCTGATCTGCAACAGATCTTGCTTTGTGGGCTTTCACACTGACAAGTGTGGGTCAGCCCATTGAACGCAAGGAGAAACTAAAAAAAATTGAAGGCCGTGATAGTAAGTATATTATCAAAATTTAAAAAAAAATTTCAGGGATGTAGATTCGAAGTCACTATTTTTGAACTATGCACACTTTGACTACCATTACGCTGTAGACAACTAATTGTCAAACTACAGCCGTTAAAACATATATATTATTTTGGGCCGGAAGCTGGAGCTTCCAATACTTGCTATCAGGGCCGGTACTGTGTGGGATCTTGGAAGTGATAAGCCCATCATTGACCATAGACCCATTAGTTTCATCTCCTCAGTGCGTGTGACTCATAAATTACTATTCCCTGACTCCGAGAGACAGGGGAACGTAAACTTGACCGTTAAATGCGTTCTCTCTTTTTTTTTAAGTGTATTGTCTTTGTTTTTGGCCACTAGAATTGAGGATGATTAAGGTTTGATGATATCTCCCTTTTAGAGAATGAGATTCCTCAAGTTATGGTAATCCATCTCCCTCTTGTTGGAAAAAGTGCCAATTTCGACCCCCAACAATTTCAGTCAGTGCCAAATACCACCTCAACTCAATTATAATTTAAAAAACTATCCGAACTTCTTAAAACTTGCATAAATCTACATTGACTCTAATAGAAGTTAGTCAACCGTTAACAAGAAAAAACGACGTCGTTTTGATATACGAGGAAAAATGTCAATTTCGACCCCAACACTCTCAGTCGTGCCAAATAGAACCCGAACAAATGTTCAGTGCCAAAAAACGACCTCAACTCAATTATAATTTAAGAAAAATTACCCAAACTTTTTTAAATGTGCATAAATCTACATTGACTCTAAGTCTCTAACAGAAGTTAGTCAACCGTTAACAAGATAAGACGGCGTCGTTTTGATATATATATATTTTTAAAAAATATGTTCATTTCGGGACTCAAACCCGTGCCGGGATATCCTTTTATACTAAAGTAATTATTTGAAATATTATTACAAATTGAAATTCCCCATTATGTAAACTATTATTCTTCTTCATCTTATCAAATTTAAAACTTTTGTGTTTGCTTATATATATTTTAGTTATTTTTTAATATGTCTAATATTTTGTACAAGATATCTTAGTGAAAGAAAGGTAAAATTAAAACTTTTGAACATTTTTGAACAAAATATCAAAATATATAATATTAACTTTGAAAAATAAAAAAAAATCCACTTAAGTTTAAAAATTAAAAATAATTTATATAAGAAAATTTTATAAATAAATTCAAAGTTTTAAGTATATTTAAGATCGTATAATAATAAATATTTTATTATTTATATTTTAGTAAGATATAAGTTTATTACAGATATGATAAATAAAAAACATGTTAATGTATTTATATAAATCAGAAAAAATTGTCACCAAAATTTTAAATTGGATAAAATGAAGAATAGTAGTAGTTTATATAATTTCAAATTTGTAATAATATTTCAAAACTTACTTTTATCTAGTTGTTAGTGTGCCCCATTAAAAGGGTATCACAAGACGGTTTGAGTTCTAGAATGAACATATTTTTTAAAAGATATATATCAAAACGACGTCATCTTATCTTGTTAACGGTTGACTAACTTTTGTTATAGTCAATGTAGATTTATGCACGTTTTAAGAAGTTCATGTAGTTTTTCTTAAATTATAATTAAGTTGATGACGGTTTTGGCACTGACCATTTGTTCAGGTCCTATTTGGCACGACTGAGAGTATTGGGGTCGACTTAAATTATATATCAAAACGACATCGTTTTATCTTGTTAACGATTGACTAACTTTTGTTAGAGTCAATGTACATTGAATCACGTTTTAAGAAGTTTGAGTAGTTTTTTTGAATTATAATTGAGTTGATGTTGTATTTAGCACTGATCAATTGTTCGGTCGTATTTGACACGACATAAATTGTTGGGGTCGAAATCAGCACTTCCCCCCCCCCCCCCCCCCTCTTGTTAGAATGTTAAATGGTGGGTGAACAAGAAACATAATATGGAATTCCTACCTTTTCTGGATTTTTTTTATGGTTATTGGAGATAGCTTATTTCCCTCAACAAGGTCTATTAAATAAAGAACTCTGCTGATTTTAAAAATTAAAAAATCACTAAGAAAATAGAAGCCGGTCAAAAACTCTTAGAGAAAAAGGAAAACGGCACATCGCCTATCATCTAGGGAGGAAGAGATTCATGCATTCGCATATCTGTCTAGACACATCGCCTATCGTCTAGGCAACCTTCCATCAAGGCCAAAAAGACCTAGTTATCTCTCATAAACGCTATGGCAACTTATCTCTCTTGTAATGAACTATAATTACCTTGACCCCATATGCAGCTTTTATCCGGGTTTATGCAGCTAAAATCAGCATGTACTATCTCTATATTTTATTAATATTTATAAATATTTGAATAATATTTGTTAAAATTATATCTAAAATCATATTTAAATTCTAGAGAACATATTTCGTATACACCAAATAGTACGATAAAAAGATATGAAAGTCAAATATATAAAATTTAGCATTTATATACGGTAGAATCAACCATTTTCATATTTTATAGAATAAAATATCAAAGTCCCAATATTATTAATTATAGAATTTTCACTGTTAAGTGCAATAAATTTCGAAATGTAAATGATTATGTTCGACTTTCTCTTTAGAAATCATTCTATGGAAATAAATCTTTTATGTTTTTATATTTTTTCTTGAAATGTAATTAAACAAAACTAATTCAAAATATGGTCACTGCAAGAAGGAAAAATGTTTCAACATTTGTATATCCTCATCTCAGAGTTTACACAGGACAAAAGTATAGATCAGCAAAATCAAGAATCTTGCTTACGGTGATGTCTTTTTGCTTCAAGAAGAGTTGCTTCTTTCAAAGTATCAGCAGAATCAGTGATCATATTTAATTTGGATAGTGCCACAGACTGCAAGTAGAAGGCGGTTGGCCAATCAGGGAATACTTCTTGCGCAATCATCCCATCGTGAAGTGCTCGATCTGGTTGATTGCAGAATAAATAGCATAGACTACGCCTCGCATAAACACTTGGATACGCCGTTCTCCTAGAATCAATGAACTTCGGACAGAAAACATACAGTTATAGAAACAGTACATTTAATAAATGCAAGGTAAGATGCAATAGGGTTGAACATACTAATTACCTGAGAATAACAGTTAATGGCGGTTTCAAAGTCTTGCTCTAGGAAGGCTTGATCACCATGTTTTCGAACCTCTTGAATATCTTTTGCCTCTTCCATCCATTCTTCGAAAGAGAACTTAGCACATAAACAAACCCATACAATAGAATAGTAAGCCCTTTCATGCCAAATTGGCAGCAGAATCATTCATTACTTGGTGTGTTTGGTTAGGTTACCTCAACCACCTCCTTGTCATCTTCATATTCTGCTATCACCAAGATTTTATGAATAGCTGTGAGGTCCATTCTCAAACAGGCCTTTCCTAGTGGCGAAAGTTTATTCGAAGATAACTCTCTATGATGTGCCATTTCAAGCATTGCGTAAGATGGAGCCTGCAAGCAAGAATATCGGTTTTAACATAAATGCAAAAAAGAATATCGAGGATGAAACTACTGTCACAATAATAGATTACATCTGTTTTAGTTTGCAAGGTTTCAAGTGTTCTAACAATGTGTTTTGTGTTGCGACTCTCTCTATCCTCGTATTGCAGACATTTAAAGGCGAGTTTGAAAACTATGGTAGCTTCGTCTGCAGAGAACTTTCCCTTCAAGTTTGGATCAATCAACTCAGCAACATTTTTCCCATGTATCATATCATGAGCCTAGAAGCACAAAATTGACAATGAAAGATAGTCCAAGGATTACACTCACAAAGTAAAGACAAAATGTTTTATCTCCACATATCAGCCTACTTGTAAGTAAGAAAAACTTGAACACAATAACTTACATGGCTTGGAGGAATTGGCTTTCCACTTAGCAAATCCACAAGGATGGTACCAAATCTAAACATCACACTTTCAGGGTTCACACTTCCTACAACCACAATATATTATCACATTCTAATAATAATAAATAATGATAACAATAATATGAATAGATGATTGAAAATCGATTACCGGTTGTTTTTCGATCATTGTTGGTCTCCTTCATTAACCCAAAACAGGAAAGACATGCATCCCCATTCTTCAATATCCATGAAGCAAAAATATTAAAAAGGTGGTCCAGCATCTCTAGACCACAAGCAGGCATAGCTAGGAAAATGTTTTTGAGAAGAATCTATTATGTATACCTCATCAAACAGAATTGAGTAAGCACTTAAATTATTGTAGGATGCAAAGCCTGCACTACTACAACAATCCAATGCTTCAGCTATAGAATATGCTACTTTCAATCGCACTTCCCATTCCATGGTATGATTTTTCCCTGTGAATAACAATGGAACAAAGTTCAAAACGTGAGATGCTAACAAGTTCTGATTCAATCGATTGTACAAACATAATACAATGATACATGTTAGGTTTGGATCTTTCTAGTCACAACATTTGTTTGTCTTCAAAACCATCTAAATGACAATAATGTTAACTAAACCACCAATATATAATGTATACGAGTAAAAGAACATACGACGGAACAAATGCTTAGCAAGAGTATCATTTGGCATGAACTCGGCAACGAGAAGCCTTTCATTTTCTTCGCAGCAATATCCAATCAAATTAACGAGTCTCTTGTGCTTTATCCCCCCAACTCTATGTGCCTTCTCCTGAAAGACAAACAATAATCAAGCCCATCGAAGAAGCAATCATTAACCGTCTCTAAATCGATAAAAAAAAAAATTTCAAACAAATAAAGGATACCACAAATGTCTTAGGATCAGTCCAAGCCATATTATTAAATTTTTTAACAGCGATCAAGCCATGATTCTGCAAACGGCCCTTGTAGACAATATTGGACGATTCTCCTCCGCTCTCTGAAACAACATTTTTCAAACTAAAATTTTCGGTGGCCACGTTGAGATCGGAGAAGGAGAACTTTGTCAATGGTGGATCTCCTTCTCCGTGGTTTTGGTGGGCTCGCTGTTGAGGAACTTCCCCGGACGACAATGAGTGGCAACACCCCATGATTTTTCAGCGGGCAAAAGAAAAGCTTCAAAAGTATTTCTTTTGCTTATTGATTCATAGCAAAAAACTGATTTCTTATTTGTTTAGTTGTGATCCTTTGACTCTGAGGCTTGGTGTCTCTTTGATACCAATACAATTGTCTGATTTTATAGCATTAATAACATTGACCATCATATTCGTGCCAAAATAAATGACTTTCTATCTTTATTGTCTCCCTCAAGACCTTTATTTATTTCTTTTCTAGGGCTCAGTATACAGATAGCACTTTATAGAGAGGAAAATCAGCAAAATTGTAAGATATCATTTTTTTTTTTGTAAATACGCGATAAATTTATGGTAAATGTTTTAGAAAAAAATAGATTACATAAAATAAAATATTGTAATCTCACATGAACTTTTTTAAGTGCACGAAAACCTCGCCCATTTTTGGGTAAGAAACTTGAATTTCTTTTGTATAAATTAAAATAAAAACTTCTACAATGTGGCTATATCATACCCTTTATTTTCTTACCATTTTCTTTTCTAATTGTCATTAATGTATTTATGGGTCAACTCTGACCTACTTTGGCCGGAAATAATCAGATAGTTTCCATGTCTGAACTTTTTATTGTGGTGACAAGTAATATTAATTTATTATACATAGCCAAAATTTGCCTAGTCCAAATTCTTGTTTTGTTAAAAATACAATCGGTTTACTTTTTTGGGATTGATAAATTTAATTTTTCATAATAATTTGACTCCAAAGTATTCAACGTTTTACATTTAAGATTTAACATCGAGTAATTATGATAATTAAATCACACTGCTATTTTTTAACGCATGAAACCTTTTCATTAAAAATTTTCATGCATGGAACAATACGTTGTTCATGCATACATCCAGAAAATAAAGCAGATCCAACCCAGTATGACTAATGTAAGAGATCACGTGTCCCAGATATTCACAAGTAATGGAGAAACCGTTAAGTTAGGATACTAATTCAACGAACGTACAATTGAGCTCTCACACCAAATCTGCTCAATTCAGGCAGATTGTAGAACAAGAGGAAGAAGGAATTTACAAAGCAGTGCTGTAAATTGCATATCCCTCCTAAGTTGAAAACTTTATGGTGGAAGAATGCGCATACTGGCTTATCAATTGCAGATGCGCTGGTTAAGAGAGGATGAACGGTATGGAAAAATGTCAATTATGTGGAGAAGTATCTGAAACATTTAATAGCATCATGTTTCATTGTCAAGTATCCAATTTACTTTGGAAATTGACACCATTGAAGACTCCACCAAGGCAACAACTTCAATCACAAACTTTGTGTCACAATCTTTTTGTATTGCTAGTAAGCTATTATGCTGTAAAGCCGATAAAGAGTATATTCTTAAGACCAAAATACTCTTAAACAACTTCGATCACAAACTTTAATTGAGAGTCAATAGAGACCATGTTGATTTGTAAGTCACTGGTAAGCGTTTTCCACCCGCTTGTTGTAAAGCTTCTTGAAACCTTAGGGTGAAGGATTCTAGTGTTTGGCAGTGTCGTTCTTCGAAGCGCCATGATAGCAAATATTGAGTTTTAATTGAGAAATTAAATTTTGATGAAATCTTACACCATCTGATGTAGTAATTAACCGTAGTAACCGATAATGGGTTGTGGATTAGATTTTTTAGTCTAAAAATTCTCAAACAAATCAACTGGTGTTGAGCTTGTTGAGAAAGATATATATAGCCTAAAGCAAGAGTAAAAGAGCATTATACCCCCCCCCCCCCCCCCCACCCCCCCCCCCCCAAAAAAAAAAAAAGAGTTAAAGAGCAAATGATTATTTGATTTAATAATAAATAAAAGAGCCCTCGCAAGCTATGGGATAGTTCTTATGTTATGTATATCTAAAATAATCATAATGTAAAAGGAAACCTCACTATCTTGTGTTTATCACGTAAAGGGAAAATACAAACTACTAAAAAGAAATAAGAAAACCAAAGCCAAACTAAAATTGGAACATTGACCACGCTGCATCAGGTTTGTAGAAGAAGCTTTGTTTTTTCATAAGATTAGAGAGGTTGAGAGTTTTAGGGAGACGAGATAAGCTTTATGAACTCATGTTTTTATTTCTTTAATCTAATTATGATTCATCCTTGAATTGTGTTTATGCTTTTATATGTATGAGTAGATTCATTGTTAGGTTGTAGGGTTTCAATGGAATTGAAAAGAATAAATTTAAGACTGTTTAATTAGAGAATTTTTTTATTAGGGTTCATCACATGCATTTCTTTTAATTTTTGGCCTTGATTGATCATGTTGTTCATGATCTTTGATTAATTAAATGCCACGAGGGTGATTTGATTTCTTGACTGGATTTAGTTTTGTAAATTGTTGATTGAATAACACAAGATTTCAAATGCTTTTAAATTTTACGTAACTCTCATGTTCATAACACATGATTTGAAATGGTACTTAGAAATCATTACTTGAATAACGGAAAATTTTAATAAAAATCCAAAATCTCCTAAAAGTTCAAGTCCAACACACCCCCTAAATAATTTCTCCCCCAGTTAAAGAGTAAAAATAATCAAAAAAAAAAAAGAATTTGACATCGACCAAGAATAATCAAATTTTCTATGCATTTTAAGCTCAAAGAATATTGTCTCCCTAAAGTGTTTCTTTGTGTAAACAATATTAATAAAGTTTATTTTGATTCCAACGATGTTCTAATGAAGTTTAGTTTTGGTTAAACTTTGAACCGGGTACGGTTGACTGGAAGGAATCAAGCCGAAAAAAACTAGTCTTTTTGTTGCACGATTCGGTTCGGTTAAGTGATTATCCTCGATATTAATCCTATGCTGCATCAAAGCCTCTTTGGAATCTCTTAAAGATGAACACATCACAACGAAAATCTATAGGGTAACGTAAATGTAGCCATTCCAAGCTCCCAAACCAGCTCTTACAGAGAGGTATTCGTTGCAACAACTCAAATAAAAATCTGAAAGATAAAACGACGAAGACCCAAAATATATTAAAAAAGGTTTTGGGGGGGGAGATGATGGATGAAGAGAAAGAAGATGACCACCAATACCGTATCGATGCGGCTTTTCTATCCACAAGTTTCAGGTATCCTATCATAAAGTATAAAATTATAAGTATTCCAAAAATATCATCATTACTGAAACATAATATTCAAAGATGATGAATCATCAGTACACGAACCTGCTGCTGCTACTGGCCAATACTTCCCAAGAGCCGTTCTACAGCAGCGTTAACGTTTCCATTGGTTGCAAGCAAAGCCCTTATGTTCTCTGCTCTGTCATAGAATCCCATTTCTTGTAGCTGCTGCAATTGAGTCGCAAAACGTTCCTCAGGAGGAACTGGAATCAAAAAAGAAACTTGTTTCAGTGGAACCATCTCGTAAAATGCACAAGAATAAGAAGAGGGTATAAAAATCTAACCACTGGGTTGGTTTGTGCCACTAAGGCCACCAGCACCAAGACTGCCAAACAGATTCATCAATAAATCCATCCCTCCGTTATTTCCTGCTCCTATAAACATTGCGATCGTAATGATTTACTCAATAAGTTACATGTGAATTATATATATATATAAGGAAGCAAAGAGTACAAAAAGGCGACTATAAGAAAAGCAACTAAAACCTTTAATGTAATTCAGATACATATAATAATTTTACGAGTGTTGAAAAAAATAATAATAATTTTACGAGTACCTGCGGCGGCAGCACCAGTTTGCCCTGGTTCCCTACAGAGAAGATGGATTAGATTAGGAACATGAATAGGGATTGATGGAAATGAATAGAAAAGGAGAGATATCAACACCCTGCTAGCTTAACAATTAAAATGCTTCACAGCCCTTAATAAAAGTTATCTACGATCCGATACAAGAGTTGCTGCGTTACTCATCATGATTGAATCCATATATTGCTTAAGATGAAGATCATTCACCACCAATATAATTATTCGTTTAGCTAGTTATACCATTGTCTAAACACAACATAGCACAAAAATACAAGTAAGATATATAAAGGATATCCACACTTACTGGCTGGTCGTATTTCTATTCTGGGAGGAAAGTAATTGCTGTAGAGACATCATTTGCTAAAGAACAAAAAGATACAATCCATGGCATTAGGTTAAAGAAACTTCGCATTTGGTTATAGCTTAGAGATACAGAGAGATGTTTCTTTGGAGAGAGACCACATGTTCAAAATTCACATGCATAACGAAAACATTGGAGGCCCAACTGACCTGCATCATCTCCGGGGAGCTAAATTGACGGAGGAGATCTGGGTTCTGCATCATTTCCCTCAATTGAGGATGCGAATCAAGCATACTTCGGAGCTGTGGGTTGAGATTGATAAGCTGGAACCAAGGGGAAGGAAACATTGAAGACATGTTCACAATACCAACATCGTCTTAAGCATAGGTTAGCCTAGGTGTTACCTGGTTCACGTATTGTGGATTGGAAAGCATGCTTTGCATCATCTGGGACATGGCTGGATTTTGCAACATCTGGTTCAACTGAGAAGCATCTGGAATGGCACCAAGAGGTGAATCCGCTCCATGCATACCAAGGCCCCCAAGTCCACCAAGTCCTCCTAAACCACCTAGACCACCAAGTCCAGGGCTTCTCGCATCCCCACCAGAATTTGGCCTTCCTGGGGCATTTGTCTGGCCTGTACAGTATCCCACAATATGTTCAAAGTGTTTAGATACAGCCCAAGAAACTTACTCATAACAACAAATAGTGAGAACTATACGAACTAACTCAGCTGTTTATTATACACAATATTGCTCATGAACCACTGTGGTAAACATAAACGTCCATTTCTTATAACCAAGTCACTCTTACTGTTATCAAAAGACGAGTAATCACACGGGGCAATGAGAATGCAGTTTCTTACCAGCCGTAGCACCCCAAGGATTAGGAAGTGGGTTTGCATTCGGAATACCATTTCCTGTCCCCGTTTCAGCATTAGTAGAACCATCGCTACCTTGTGTAGTAGTAGTAGTAGTAGTAACCCCCTGGTTCCCAAGGAGAGCAGCAAAAGGATTAGAAGCCGCATTGCTCCCAGCGTTCCCGGACATAGTAGTAGCATTCATGAGCGGCTCCTGAACATTCTCATACATACGCCTCAGATGGTTAAACCCCTCAGGCATAGACTCAATATTACTCATTGCCCTATCGGTATTCCGCATCATCTCACGCATCAGCTCCGGGTTCCTCGCAGCTTCCAAAGTCTGCCTGAGGATGCTCGGGTCGTTAAGCACGTGGCCAAGCTCAGGGTTGCGGTCAACAAGGTCACGCATCTGAGGGTTGCTCATGATAATACTCCTCATGAACTCGGGGTTGTTCATAAGATTCTGGATGGCTGGGGAGTTCATCATGTCTCTAACCATGTTAGGGTTTTGAGCTAGCTGCTGCTGAGCCTGCTCAAGATCCGGTGGTGCTCCGAATAAGCTCCCACCGCCCAAAGGGTTGAATCCAAGCCCAGGGAACAAAGATTCTCCAAGATTCGACGTATTATCTTGAGTAACAGTAGCAGAAGGAGGCGGTGGTGGTGGTGCTGAAGATGGCGCAAAGCCACGGACCATATGAACCGTGTGATCACCCTGCAAACCTATACACATACGATTTCAAATCAATTTAATCCACAGAGCAATCCAAATCTACAAAACGACGACGAATCAGGAAGAAGAAGATGAAAGAGAGGCCCCACCGTAGCTGAGAAGAGTCTGATCGTCCTTGAGGATGCGACCTTTGTAAATCAACCGCTGCTGATTCGCTGGGACGTCGCTGTTCTGCGCCACCAGCTCTTTGAAGGCTTCCACCGTCGAATCGAGGCTCGTGCTCACGCTGAATTTGGATCCGTTCGAGCATCTGACGTTGACGGCCACCAGAGCTCCTCCTTCTCCTTCGCCAACATCACCAGCAGTCAGCGGCTTATTCGAATCTCCTTCTCCACCCATTCTTAGCTTTTGGATCCTCCGCGAAATCGATCGAGAGGCCTAAACCCTAGGATTAAAAAAAAAGGGATTCAACGAAGACGAGGAGATGAGAAAGTTGTTAAAGTTGGCTTATGGTAGATTTCTTGAGGAAAGGGATATGTTTTTTTTCTTTTCTAAAGGTCGAATAACAAATGAGAGAGACGAGAGAATTGTAGACAATGACTTATTGTCGCTCTGAACGGTTCATGGTACTTCGATTCCGATTTCGGTTCCAGTTTTGGTTTAGTTTTATAAAAATTTTATGTTAATGATATATATTTAAATTTATAACATTTATGAATTTTAATTTATATAATCAGATATCGGATTTACTAAAGCATAAAAAATAACTTTAGTATTCTTGTTTTTAATAGAATGATTTCCTATTTTATTTAACTACTAAAATTATAAAAAAAAAATTGTGATACTTTTAAAATATAAGCTAAAATAATATTATTAATAAATAATATTTTTATAAAAATATTTTTACAGAAATAATTATATTTCAATTTGACAAAACTGTAAAAGTCAAAACAATTTTGATTTAAAGCAAAATAACAAATTATTTAAATTAAAGTTTAATTGTTATATCATGTCGATAAATCATTTATATATATCATCAGTTGCATTATATATTTATACATAACTATACTATAAAATCAAATATTACAATATTTTTAGTTAATCAGTATTTCTAGTTTATTTGGTTTAATCAATTTATATATGAACTCTACTTATATACTATATTTCCAAAAATTAATATACAGTTTAAGTTTGATTTTGATTGGTTCGGTTTTATTAAATTGAACATTTTTAAATTCTAATGAGAACCGAAAGACTTGGGCTTCAGAACTGGTGTGTCGGATATGTTCAATTGGTCGGGTCGAGTCGGATGGTTCTTGAGTAATTTTGCAATGAAGGTTTGTTGTGATCCTCAACCATAGATTTAAGGGCCATGATACATTTTTAATCAGTTACAATCTAATAATGTCTTTTCATACCTTTGGTAGTGTACAACGGTACGTTTTGTTTTTGTCTTTTGGTTTTGAGCAATTATACAAATACACAACAAACACAACACATTTACTACTTACAACATATGCTTTGTCTTGTCTTTTGGTTACATGTAGTATTACACGCGCAAATGGTTTTTGTAATCATCTTTTAACCCAATACAAAACCAGAGAGAGAGGAAAAAAAAGAATCTCGCGAGTTCAAAACAACACTAGTGAGCTCGAGCCACGGTTTGCCTCGGTTGAAAAGAAGTCAGATGTTCTCTGCGGTAATGGCTTTGTTGGTGACCTACACTTGGGGAATCTCTAGCGGTCCTTCGTTCCAACGGTTTCTCATTGGCAGCTACTACGAGTTCGAGCGATTCCACCACTTCTTTCATCGATGGACGGTTCTTTTGTTCCGGTTCAAGGCATTTCAGAGCCAGTTGAGCCACTCGGAAAGCAGATTTGAAAGGGTACTTTCCTTCTAGACGAGGGTCCATTATTCTCCTCAGCTTTCTTCTTTCAGACAGATGAGGCTTGATCCAGTCAGTTAGATTCTGTTGTCCCGTAGGACGGAGAGGATCAACCGCACGTAAACCAGTCAAGATCTCAGCTAAAACGACACCAAACCCGTAGTTATCGCTCTTTACATACAAATGACCTGGTCCATAACCAACCAACATGTTCAAAGTTTGTCCACCAAAACCAAAAAAAAAAATATATCAATTAGAAACTGGTACCTGTAGCAACATACTCTGGAGCTGCATAACCTTGTGTACCCATTACTCGTGTTGTGATGTGAGATTGACTCGCCGAAGGACCTAACTTGGCCAATCCAAAATCTGACAGCTTGGCGTTATATGACTGCAACATGATCAAACACGTTGAACTCACTCCACACTTTTATTATCAAAATCCATATTTCTTTACTTACAGCATCAAGTAGAATGTTTGAAGCTTTGAAGTCTCTATAGATTACTTGCTTCTCTGAAGCGTGTAGAAACGCTAAGCCTTTAGCTGCTCCTATTGCGATCTTAAGCCTTATCTCCCATGAGAGCGGCTGAACAACAGAACCCTCTGGAAGAAACAGAAGCAGATGATAAAGCAATTACAGATCATGTTAAAATATGAGTAAGAAAAAAAAAAAGATGGGTTATTACTTCTGAAGAGATGATTCTCTAAGCTTCCTTTCTGCATATACTCATACACTAGAAGCAAGTCGTCGCCTTCCAAGCAATACCCCAACAGCTTCACGAGGTTCGGATGAGAAATCCTCCCAAGAAAATTCACCTCACACTACACAGAAACAAAGACACAATCTATTGTATGAGTGACCGCTGGGACGAAACTAATATTACATGTTATGTCGTGGTTACCTCCTCGTATTTAAAAAAAATAAAAAAATCTATCAAGTAAACAAACAAAACTACTTATTGCATATCATTGTTACAATTGAACTCTACTCACTTGCCATTCCTCAAATCCTTGGAAGCTTTCAGAGTTGAGTTTCTTGACGGCAATCACGGTACCAGTGCTGCTGTGACTCCCGGGGCCTTTCTCTTCAAGCCAGCCTTTGAAGACTTTCCCAAACCCTCCCTCTCCGAGAACATTCTCAGACTTGAAGTTCCTCGTTGAAGCTCTAAGCTCTGCGAGGCTGAATATCCTCAAGTTCGGATTGGGAAGTATCTGACCTTCAGGGTAAGCATCTTCTCCACTTGCAGCAGAGAACCCACTAAAGTTAGATATGGTACTTCTTGATGTTCCCGTAGTCGTTGACTTAAACGGACCTGTTGCAATTATTTAGAACCATTCCAAAACAGAGTCAAGCCCAAATTCAACAACAACAAGAGAACGCAATTTTGGTAATAAAAGGAGGCAAAAATCTGTAAAACCCATATGAGAAAACAAGAAAAGAAGAGTTTAAATCAAATTAACAAAATGTTCCATCGTTTGACAAAAGGTTCCATACAAGGGATGTAAGACAGGAGTAACTCCAAAGATAGGCAGAGAAAGTGAGAGGACGAACCTGAACTGATATTACCAGTAGAGGCAGGTGTTGTTGTTGTTGTTGTTGTTGTTGTTGAAGGAGATCTAGATGGAGAAGAAGACCAGCAAAGCCCCATACCGACAAACAAAATTAAAAGCCAAACACACTTTTCAACCTATTTTTCAAGTTTATGTATATACAATCATACACTTTACAGAAAGTCAATGAGAAGGAAAAAAATGGCGTGTGAATGTAAAACAGAGTGCTTTACAAGAAAAGACAGAGCAAGCAAGGATAGGAATTGGGCAAGACCGTTTGAAATTGGGTGTGAATGACTTGACAAAAAAAAGAATTAAAAGATAACTTTTCTTTTTTCTCTTCTAACTTCTCTGACTAAATTATTTAACGGCAAATCTCCAAAATAACACATTTCTAAGTTTATGTAACAAAATAGTCCTCGGAAACTAAATTGACCAAAATAGCATTTTGTTTTTTGAAAAATTTAATTTTTTTTTATTTTTCAAAATTTAAAATCTTATCCCAAAACTCCACTCCCCAACTCTAAACCCTAAACCCTAAATCCTAAACCCTAAACCTTAAATCCTAAACCCCATCCCTTAACTCTAAACCCTAAACCCTAAATCCCACCTTTAAACTTTAAACCCTAAACCTTAAATCCTAAACTCTAAACTCTAAACCCTAACCCTCAACCCTAAATTCTAAATTCTAAACCCCACCCCTTAACTCTAAACCTTAATGTTTAAATTAATTTACTATTGGAATATAAGTGTATATTTATCTCTTTTGATAAAACATTAAAAGTTATTTTGGTCATTTTTATTTTTAGAAGCTATATTTACTAGGAAAACTTTTTTAGTGCTAGTCATTTTCTCATTATTTATTGTACGGAGCAGAAGAGAAGCACAAACAAATGGTTACGGTGCTACCATGCCATTGAGAGAGAGGGAAGAGAAGACTGAGTCTTAAGAATTGTTGTGGTGCAAGTTTTTGAGGAAGAAAGCGGTGAGAGAATGTTTAGTTTAAGGTCAAGTCAACTCAAAAGACAAAATAAATGTCTCCATGGCCACTTTTAGGTAGAAATCAATCAATTCCCCCACCAAATTACCCTAACGCGTTTCCTTCATTTCAAACTTTATTTACTTTTCACCAATGTCACCATCTGTTTGAATTAGAGCATCTTCGACCCACGTTTATATTTGCCTCTATATTCTATAATAAAAAAAAATCTACTCCAATCCACTTCTATTTCTTCCTCTATAATAGAGATTGCTATTTTTTTTTCTATATTTAAGGGAAAAAATAGCATTCCTCTATAATAGAGATGTACTTTTTTATTTACAAAATAGTCTTTTAACTTTTGTGATTATAACAAAAATACATGTTTATGAAGAAATACATTTTTTACATATAAATGTACAAATTTTTGTTTACATACTAATTTTTAATTTTTATAATTATAAATAAAATAAATAAAAAGATATCTAATTATTTTATATTTACATACTAATTATTTTATTTTAAAGTCAGATTTTTTATTTAATGAATGATATCTAAAATTTTATATTGATAATTAAAACTATTAATTAAAATTTAATTATTAAAATTTTAACATAATTTTACATATTGATAACATATTAAAATTAAACTTAAATATTGAAACAACTTAATACTTAAATATTAATCAATACAACATGTTGAAACAACTTAATACTCCGGTAAATTACTTCCGGATCCACAAAAATTGTTAAAATATTGTCCAAACGACGTGGGTGGAGGAGGAGTTTGCTGATTTTGTTGCTAGTGACTGCGCTTTTGTAAAATATGTGTTTTCTTGACTTGGAAATGTTCACGGACATTTGGATCTTCTATGGAATTTACGTCACAAAATAATTTTTTTTTCCTTCATCTGTTTTAAAGCAAAATTTTATCTTTCAATCTCCAACTGATGTTTGTCTTTGTTCACTTTACTTTTTTAGGTTCTCTAAGAATTGTTTATTTCCTTCTTCTAGTGTATTGGAAGAGAAGCTCCACCACCAGAAGTCCAAATACTAGATGATGAAGATAATCGGTTCCAAGAGTTTCTAAGTTGATTCAGAAAAATCAAAGATAAAGAAGCTCATTTCTCACTTCAGAATGCATTAATTGACCATTTATGAAAAAAATATAGTAATAAGATGTTTAGATAATGTCTATTTTGTTTTATTATTATTTTCTAAGGTCATTTGTAATAAAATGTTTAATTTAAATAATATTACAATTTTATGGAAAAAAAATTAAAAGTTATAATAAATGGGTTAATTTGCAACATTTATAAGTTAAATGTGTTATTTATAAAATAAAAAAAAATCTTTTAAGAATATTCCTTTATAGAGAAAAAAATAGAGAAATACATTGGAGAGAAACCCACCTCTATTATAGAGGAAAAAATAGAGGAATACATTGGAGATGGTCTAGTTACAAGCTCGACCATTTTGCTAAGTTAGAACTCAAAATAGGAAAATGATTGTAAACATCATAAAATATATACTAGGCTACTACTATATATATTAGTTCAAAAATCATATAGATTACTGCTATATATTTGGTTTTGGAGTTTTATTGTTATATTCTTTCATGTATTTGAAGATTGAAAATGATGGTTCAAGCTTGAATTTGTAATTTCTATAATTTTAAATAGTTTTTATGTTTTTCATATTTTTATATTTCTTAATTTGTTTTTTTCTTAACTTGTTTTTTTCTTAAAATCTTATAAGAATATCACGTATTTATAGAATTGTGATCAAGAATTAATAATCATGTTCATAAAACTTAGGTGATGATTGTTTGTTTGGTTTCTAGATTTTAGATTTTGGTTTTTGGTTTTTAGTTTTTGGTTTTTGGATTTTAGATTTTGGTTTTTGGTTTTTGATTTTGCAGTAGATTTTAGTTTTTGAAAAACATGAATGGTAATTTTAGATTTTGGTTTTTAGTTTCTGGATTTTGCTTATAAAATAATAAAATAAAAATATTATCAATAGTAAAATATTTACTATGGAAATAAAAAAATATAATATCATTACCAAAATATAAATAAGCTTATTTGAAAAAACAGCAAATAACACAAAATTTAATTCTATGTTTAAACATAAGTTATATATACTTTATTTTATAATTAAAATAATAATTTTAAATCATATTTTTATTTTTTAACTATCTTTTTAAAACATAAGTAAAATGATAGATAAAAAACAACGTAGTCCAAAAGCTAAGAAAATAGAGATTTTGGTTTTTGTGTATAATTAGGTAGTTATTTGAAAAACTAGTTTCCCTAACTTTTAGGGAATCACTTTTAACAAAATCTTGATTGGCAATTAAAGTGGTTTTTCAAAAACAAAAGCCAAAAACCATTTTAGAAACTACAAACAATCAACCTCTTAATTTGATCTTTTATAATATGTGCAATATAGTCATGTTGAATATTCAGAATTAATACTATTACAATGTGTGAAGACAACAATGTTGAAAACGGCTATGTATAATAATAAATACATAAGAAAGTTAATAAAGAGACATGATTTTTCAAAATATTTTAAGATGATTAAAAAAAATTATAAGAATGTTTGCTCTGAGACCGCCGCTTCGTGTTTTTCGCTTGCATCTCAGGTGTTTGGTTTTTACCGGCGTCGTGAGAAAAACTCCTTTCGTTTATTTTTTTGTTTGTCTGATGCTTTATTTGTGGTTAGATAGTGGGTTAGATTGTTTTTTTGGTCGTTAGGTGTTAGCGGAAGTGATGTTGTGATGGACGCACGTAGGATCGAAAGTGTTGGTTTTCGTTCTGTGTGTCTGATCTGTGAAAGATCGGATATGTTTCGGGGTTCCCATGCCTCTTTCTTATCTTCTCGTCTTATTCTCTAATGGTACGGTTGTTGAGTTTCTAAATATCGAAATATCTTTTATCTGAATTATTTCAAATTATTTGAATCACCCAAAAACTTGAAATCTAAATTTTTATCCGAGATATTTAAATTTATCTGAATTATCCTTGATCAGAAAAAAAACTGAAATTTTTGATATTATTTAAATTATTCAAAATTATCAGAAAAATTAAAACCTAACTAAAATCAAATTGGAACAAAAAATTTATCAGATATAAACTGATTTCTAACATTGTTATATTGGCAGAAACATAATCAACAACACTGTAGGCTGAAGTACAAGTATTGAATGACCAAAGGACAGTACCACCAATAATGGATACGATATTGTCATCGATTCCAAAAAGATGGTGTTTTACAGATGACTCGTGAAAAGAAGGTGTTAGTTTTTCAGGACAAGGCTGACTCAATATTTTGGAAGGTTTTGATGAATTGTTGGGGGTGAGGAATGTTAGGGCTAGTCTCACGCTACTTCATGCGGAGATGGAAACGCTACTCTGGACAATGAAATGCATGAGGAATTTACGTCAATTCAGGTTACGTTTGCAACAGATTGTTCTCAATTGGTGAAGATGATTTCAGAATCAGATGAATGACCAGATTTTGAAAATTATTTAGAAGATATCAAGATCCTGAAAGAGAACTTCACCCGATCAGAGATTATCTATATACCAAGGATGCAAAATTCAAAGGCGGATAGTAGCAACCGTCTTTTGCTCTTCACATGGATCCTAGTATATGAATCTGCATTGTTAATGACAAAAAAAAAACATTGTTAAATGATCAAAATCAGAAACAACCAAAATGAATCAAATTTTACAAAAAAAAATTGAATGTGCAAAGCCTAATTGAAAACTCAAAAACCCAAAAAACCAAAAAACACGATCTGTGTCCGACCAGGTATCTGAAAAGCTCACACATGAGAGATTCATACTTAAGCCGAAAATGTAAATAAAGTAAATATTGGGGTCAAATGTTTATATTTAAACTTTTTGGTGCCCCATATATAATTTGTTGTTTATTAAGAACCAAGATACGACGTCGTGTTCTCGCAATCACATCGTTAGGTTTTACCTTGTACCTCTCGCTCCTAAACCCTTTCTTCCGTCGCTTGTCTCCGCCACGACCTAGAGAGAGAGAGAGAGAGAGAGAGAGAGAGCTCAACAATGGCGTCAATCCTCTCGAAGAAGCAGAAGAAGAAAGAAAACTACACCTTGAAAGAGCTCAAGTCACTAGGCTCTGACCTACTCTCATCCCGAGCTCACATCAACAACCTCCCTCTCCTCCTCTCCTTCATCTCGCCGGAGTCTCCGCCTCAGTTCGTGGTGGAATCCCTCCTCTCCCTCCAGTCCTTCTTCACTCCTCTTCTCCCTCAGCTTCCCTCGTCCTCTTCTTCTTCGCCTGCTTCTTCAACGAAACGCCCTCGTTCCGATGAAGAAGACGACGACGATTCGGCAAAGACGGAGACGGATGAAGTCGATGGTGACCCTGAAGTCATCTTCAGAGCTTGGCTGAGATCGAAGTTCGACGAGTTCGTCAAGGTTCTGCTCGATGTTCTCGTCTCTCAACAGTCAGAAGATGCTCTAAGGGTAAACTCTCTTCTTCTAGTATTGCTGTGAAACGTCGTCGTTTCATGTGTCCTTAACGTTTATTTTTTAGGATATTGTTTTGGGCACGTTAATGGAGTTTGTAAAGCTTCTGAATGCTGGAAGATTCCACTCTTCAATCTACCATAGGATACTTAATGCTATTGTAAGTTTCCTTTCAAACATAAATGTGAAAAGTCTCTTCTTTTCTCACTTTTAGTATTGTTCTTTGTAGATTCATTCTGCGGTTGATGTTGATATGTTCTTGGATATACTTAACTCAAAGTACTTCAAGTACATCGATGTCCGGTATGTTGTTGATAACCCACCCTTTGGTTAACATGTCTCCTTTCTTCTGGTTTGCTCATTTGGGAATTGACTCTGAATATGGTTTTATGCTACAGCTATTTTACATACATCAGCATGGAAAAGTTTGTGAAAACTCTGGAAGCCTCAGCTGTTTCTGGTGCGCTTATTTCTTCTTCCCTTCCTGACAAAACAGTGATGGAAAATAGTGAGACTGAGAATGAATTGAAAGACAGGTTAGTATCAGTTTCTTCCAGACTGTTTTAATGTAACTTTTTATGCTCTTTTTCTGTTGTTGATGATCTTGGAATAATTTTTATTTTTGTAGCCTGGAACTCTCTATTCGCAAGATCTATCAAGTTTTATCTCGAACTCCACCACCTCACAAACAAGCTGAAAAGTCTGACCTTGAGATGTGGAGTGGTTCAGGTGACTATTTCCCCTTTAACTATTTGTTTCAATTAGATTTGCTAATAAGGATTATGGGTATTATCAGATGAAAGTAGTAGTAAGAAACCGAAAGGTAAAAAGAAAAAGAGCAAGGATCAAGACAGCAATGTGAGTTTTCATTCATTTGCAAGTTTTGCTAAAACATACTGAATCCTTTTGGCTTCTTAATATTGTTCTGTCAAAACTGTAGCTACTTTCTCCCACTACAATTGCCAAGAGGATGAAGCTCAAGTTCACTAAAGCATGGATCTCTTTTCTCAGACTGCCTCTTCCCCTTGACGTTTACAAGGAGGTTAGCTTCTTTACTCTCACAACTAACCTTTTTCTGGAATAAACTTACTAATATGCTATCTTTTGACGATCAGGTTCTTGCTAGTATTCACCAGACTGTCATTCCCCATCTGTCTAATCCTGCAATGTTATGGTTGGGCTTATATACCAAAGCTTTTGCTGTTCTGTATATTGTTTCCTTTTGATAATCGCTTATATATATGTTTCATAATACAGCGACTTCCTAACAAAATCATATGATATCGGAGGAGTTGTCAGTGTGATGGCTCTAAGCAGCCTCTTCATCCTCATGACCGAGCATGGTCTAGAATATCCCAACTTTTACGAAAAGCTCTACGCGTTGCTGGTTCCTTCGGTCTTTGTGGCCAAGCACCGAGCAAGATTTCTTCAGGTATTGCTGGATTTGAGTTTACTGATTTATAATCCGTTATCCTTCTCTCTAATATCTGAAACGCTTTCTGCAGCTTCTTGACGCTTGCCTTAGGTCATCACTGCTTCCAGCATATCTGGCAGCTTCATTCGCAAAGAAACTTAGCAGATTGTCACTCTCTGTTCCTCCCTCGGGATCGCTTGTCATAACGGCTTTGATCTACAACCTGTTGCGTAGACATCCTACAATCAACCATCTCGTTCATCAGGTATGAAAGTATTGCAAAAAAAAAAGAAAGCATGTTACAAGATGGGAAAGTGACTTACTTCTAATATGATTGTCCCTCACGACTAAACAAAAGAACTTATAGAAAGCATGGATTTACAAATGTGGTCGCTCTTGTTGCAGGAACCCGTTGACAACGCCAGTGAAGCCAATTCAGAGGCTGAGGAAGACAATGAGAGCAGCAGACCAAAGACTAACAAAAAGCTTGGTATGGACTATTTCAACAACCAGGAAACTGATCTCAAGAAAACTGGTGCCATGAGTAAGTATTTGACACTCCCTGTTTTTTATATGTATTTTTCACCCCTATGTAGAATTTGTAATGGTGGCACTCTAGCATAACGAGATATATTAGCTTTGATTAAAATGCTATGTTCTCTAGATTCACCTCACAAAATGAAAGTTCTGATTGCGAGGTTGTGTTTTGCTTCCTGTGAGGCCATTTCCTTAGAGAAGTGACGGTTTTTTTTCATTATTTGTTAACAGGAAGTTCCCTTTGGGAGATTGACACATTGCGCCACCATTACTGCCCACCTGTTTCAAGGTATATATTTTACTCAATAAACGATACCATACACACAAAAAAAAAAGTTAAAAGTTTGATGATATCTCTCTTTTCTTTTCCTGTTTAGGTTTGTTTCATCGCTGGAAACTGATCTGACAATCAGAGCGAAAACCACTGAAATGAAAATAGAAGATTTCAGCTCTGGTTCATATGCCACCATCTTCGGGGATGAGGTAATTAGAGCCATCACTTAAAGACTTTTGGTCTCCATGTATAGACAAACTAACTGTGGGGAGATGTTTATAAAAATTGGCAGATTCGAAGAAGGGTGAAACAAGTTCCATTAGCCTTCTACAAAGCAGTTCCAACATCTCTGTTTGAGGATTCTGATTTTCCAGGGTGGACATTTACCATTCCTCAAGAGGAGGGCAAATGCTGATATCAGAAGAGTAGCCCCAGCTCATGAAGTAAAAACACTGCCGGTATTGGAAGTTTTGTGATACACAAGTTTTGTTGTTCCGATATAGTTTTTGGTTTTTTGATACTGAGTGTGTCGTTAGGCGTTGCATCCACACTATAGCACCACACATTCGCGTTGAAATTATTTATTTTTCACCAAAAAAACAGAGAAAAATTCTGTTTGCTCCTTAATAAGGTTGACGCTGTGAAACCTGGATGGTCGATGCTAAACCTATAATAAGAAAAATAAAAATATTTGTAAATTAAATTATAAACCTATAATAAGATTATACATTTACTAATCATTCAATGCATAAACTCAACTCCAAAACTACTCGGAAGTTGTAAGACAAAAGTGGTATCTTTTCTAGTTCGGTCTAGAGGTTTGTGGTTAAACATTGTTTCCCTGGTCAGGTGTGAATGGAAAATGTCGATATTTAGTTCTGAGCTTCACTCCAATGATCATGATTTTTATTACTCTTGAGTTAGTTGAATTGAATTTCAACAAGTTTTGTTGCTGTTGGTCATTAACCATAAACAGAATTAAGTTCTCATGGGAGGGCACAAAACATATGTTATCCAAGAAGCATTAATCATGTATGCATGATCCTTGTCCCCCCCTTCCCAAAGTCGCACTCTAATGGTTAAGTAGCTGTTAAGAAAAGAAAGCTTAAAAGATTCAGAAAAACAAACAAGAAGAAATACTGTAGAGGATCATTTAAGAGCTTTCTCAGTGTCTTTAACCATTCATCATTGTGTCTCCTGGTGATCATGTCTTGGTCCTCTTGGAGCTTGGTTTCTTCAAATATTGGACAGAGTAGGTTGCCAACAGAGAATCATCTAAAGTCGGCATAAAAGTGGACAAGTTTTCCGGTCCGGTTCAGTTCGGTTCAGAGAGATTCAAATGGTTAAGCCGTTAATTTCAATGTCAGATACTGTATCTGAATCTGATCTCACACTCCACTTTAAAATAATCAGCTAAAAAAAAAAAAACAGAACACATAAGGTTAGGTGGCCACGTTTGTTCATCTCTTATATCTCAGCTTACGTTTGATCTCACCGACCTACCTGTGTTTCATCAATGGCGACTCTCTGCTTCCAATCTCCCTCCAAACCCATCTCCTACTTCCACCCCAAATCCAAACCCTCTCCGCCCCTTTCCACCAAAGTCTCCCTCTTTCGATGCAGAGCCTCCGTACAAACCATCGTCGCTGTCGAACCGGAGCCCGTCTTCACCTCCGTCAAGACTTTCGCCCCCGCCACCGTCGCTAACTTAGGACCCGGCTTCGACTTCCTAGGCTGCGCCGTCGACGGCCTCGGCGACCACGTGACTCTCCGCGTCGACCCCTCCGTCCGCGCCGGCGAGGTTTTGATCTCCGAGATCACCGGAACCACGACCAAGCTCAGCACGAACCCTCTCCGGAACTGCGCCGGCATCGCCGCCATCGCGACGATGAAGATGCTGGGGATCAGATCGGTCGGGCTGTCGCTGGATTTGCACAAGGGCCTCCCTTTAGGCAGCGGTTTGGGCTCGAGCGCCGCGAGCGCCGCGGCGGCGGCGGTGGCGGTTAACGAGATCTTCGGCCGGAAGCTAGGGAAGGGAGAGTTGGTTCTAGCCGGGTTGGAGTCGGAAGCGAAAGTCTCCGGTTATCACGCCGACAACATCGCGCCGGCGATCATGGGCGGTTTCGTCCTGATTAGGAGCTACGAGCCGCTTGATCTGAAGCCGTTGAGGTTCCCGGAGGATAAAGAGCTTTTCTTTGTCCTGGTGAGCCCCGAGTTCGAGGCTCCGACCAAGAAGATGAGAGCCGCGTTGCCTACCGAGATTCCCATGGTTCACCACGTCTGGAACAGTAGCCAGGCGGCGGCTTTGGTCGCGGCGGTGCTGGAAGGGGACGCGGCGATGCTCGGGAAGGCTTTGTCGTCGGATAAAGTCGTGGAGCCGACGAGGGCTCCGTTGATTCCCGGGATGGAGGCTGTGAAGAAGGCGGCTTTGGAAGCGGGGGCGTTTGGATGTACGATCAGTGGGGCTGGACCGACGGCTGTGGCCGTGGTTGATGCGGCGGAGAAAGGGGAGGAGATCGGTGAGAGGATGGTGGAGGCGTTTATGAGAGGTGGGAACTTGAAAGCTGTTGCTTGTGTGAAGAAGCTTGATAAGATTGGTGCTAGGCTTGTCAGTAGCATCTCCAGGTGATTTGAGACTAATGTTTTTGAAAAATTTCATGGGATTTGGAATAGTTCTTCTTCCTATGTAAGTTACAGATGATAATAAAGATGCCAACTTTAGACTTTGTATCCCACAAAGATTCATGGGACAATGTTCTCTGACATTGTGGGCTTGATGGGAGTTTTGATTGGATGTTCAGTGGTGTAGGGGTATGTGATTTCAAATAATACTGTTGTAGCTCTCATGTGTTTCGACTGAATTGATGTATGAGAATAGTTAAGACCTGTTTGCAAAGCATACCGAGCTTGCCGGGTGTAAGTGACATTGTCACAATCAGGCCTTGTGTTGATAAAAGATCACTCTCCTAATCAAATTCCCTAATCAAGAAGATACAAGAGAGAGCTGGAAGACCTGAAGCATGTTAATAAACACTGTTTGCAACTCTGATAATTTGATCAGTGAAGCATAATAAGCACACATCCACTCAAAGAGGGAATCAGGCAAGATGAAGATAGTATTATGTATTACATGAACACAAGAGCACACAATAAGAAAGAACAGTCAAATGCTTTTACATTTTATGATAAACTTCCAAAGTTCTTAAAAATACAAATTTCTATGATTCTGTTATTCAAAAAGTCCCTTTACATTTTTGTTGAACTTTTGTTATACCAAGTTGATGGTGGTACCTCACTATTTTTGTATAATCTTCTGTCCTATTGAAGCTATAAAATTTAGAGATGAAAGGTCTTTGCTGGCTAATCTCTTTGTCTCAGACTTACTCTGCTTGGCCGTCACTTAGCAATCATCTTTGAGTCTTTATCTCTTCAAATGCGTTTGTTCAACCGTTGGATTTGGATTGTAAGGAAAGTGCTAATGAATGATGTTTTTGCTGTAAACGGAAACTATAATCAACAACTGATTGAGGTAAAACTCAAAAAAAGAAAGTGTATGATTTATCTTTATGATGATACTAGGCACGACCTTGTCTGAACAGAAGAGAAGATTGATTATTCTTCTTTGATTGCTCAAAAGCTTCACTGTGGAACCATATCCAGGACCAGAACTGCACGAAACAATTATAATTTGGGTGTACTGTTTTACTTTCGAAAAAGAAATCTATATTATAATAGATAAGTTTTTGCTAACTTCTCAGCGCGCCACGTCAGCGTTTTGTGAACTCCACTTTTAAAAAGTGTAAAAAAATGTCAAGTCCATGGCTCGAACCCGGGTTATTGAGATATAAACACCAACGTTTATACCACTAAGCTAAATGATACTTTGTACATTGATGGTCGAACCTAATATATATTTATGAAGGTAGGAAGCTCTTGCCTCTTCGGCTTCTTCTGAGGGTCAGGCCTACGAGTGCGTTATGAGTTTCATTTTTAAATGAGATTCATCACGTTATATGAAAAAAGATCAAGTTTACAATAATTATAGTTTTCTCATATTGTAAATTGTTGTCGTTTAACATGAGTTTGAGTTCTTTTCATCACCGTCTCAAACAAGTCTGAGTTACAGAGTTGCGCCATGTGTCTGTTCGTAATCTATTTTTTTACCGGTGAACTCTTCATGTCCACATCTTAAATTGCTTAATCATAAATGTTCCTGATTTGTAACCCCTATATAACTCCTATATATATGATTCTCATCTTTGATGAACTCAATCTGCATTTCCACAAAACTCATTGATTCTTCTTAGATTTAACCAACTTCTAAAAAATGTTTCTCTCTGCCTCTCCAATTCGTCAAACCGGCGTCCCGGCGTCCCGGCGTCCGTCACTCAACCTTCGAATCTCTCCGTCTTGGTCGTAGTAGTCAGAGCATAGCCTCTGGCTTCCTCGCTTCTGGGATTCCCTGAACTTCAAGAAAGACAAGGAGTTTGTGGGAATCACGGTTCTCTTCTTTGATGAAAAGGTAAGTTAATCTTCGATCTATAACACTTATTTAACATAATTGTTTTAATTTATTTCCTGATTCTTTGTTGAATAATATTATTTGCAAATTTTGTGATTCATGGGTTTACTCCGTCGGACGTGCTAATCATTACATGCCATCTTTGAAAGCTGGTTCCATTGTGAAAGTCGATTGTTTTGAGGTTTCTAGGTGCTCAAGCATGTACAAGATAACTGATCATCCATTCCTCATTCGTTTCATCTCACTAACCATTATTGATGAAGTCATCACAGGTGCTCCTGAGATCAATCTTCAGTGAAGATTAGACTGTTCGACAATCTCCAAGTGATTGCGAACACAAACCTAGAACTCCCAGATATATTATCATATTGCATATGGGTTTATATTATGTTTTGATATCATAACTGATATTTAAACTCATAGATGTGGTTGGACAAATCCGTTCTGTCCAGGGCTCTGGCCTTACCAAAGAAACAACTCGAGTCGTTATCCGTCTCCTCATTGATCCGTAAGAAACAATCAACATATAATTTCCTTTATATTACTGTCTATATTGTGCTAACATCAATAATCAAAAATATTTCATACCCAAGATTTGTGGTCGTCTATTTATCTCTCTTACTTATCAATCTAATTTTACACAAATCTTTATTTTACTGATTAAAAGAAACCACAATAACCCAAACAATCAAAACACCAAAAACTAGAATCCCAAAAAAGACGAAGCATTAATGATCACCTCTTTTTTTGTCTAATCTTACAAATAAACTTCAAAACAAATATACCAAACCAATCAACTCAACTAAAACTCAACGACACATATATTGAGCCAACTAAACAAATATAAACTACACGGCCAAATATTTAACAATTTACAAACTTACTTTCACAGATGCTTACGAAAAAGACGAAGACGACAACTAAGATCAGTGAAATTACCTAAACAAAAAAGTAGAGTAAGTTACAAACTCTGATAAATACAACTAACAATGATTTTTGTTTACATATTACCCATCAAATAAAAGAGAAACAAACACAGTCACACCAGGAGATACAAGAGACAATCCCAAAAGATACAAATGCGGCAACAACATCTCCACCTGCTCACTCCTCTTGTCTTATAAAAATAGCTTACATGCTCAATGTCAACATGCCAACGCTATTGTCTTCTTATGAAAAATACATATATTCGTTTAAAACCCATTAAGACCCAAATACTAATTGTCACTCATTTTATAGTTATTTCTACAAGTCTTCATATATTTGTTTTAAAACTTTGGTAAAAATAACAAGTTTAAAAGTAAAAAAACATATAACCAACATAATAAGAATAAAAAAATTATTACTTAATACACACAACTAAACTGGAGAAAAAATATTCAGAAACAAAATTTACTCTCAACAAACTTAATATAATTTATGTAATCTCAAGAGTACAAGTAACAAATTAAAAAGACAAACAAACAATAAGTCTCAGTGACACAGCAAACAACAACACGAACTATATCAATCACATTACTAACACAGTTTAGTCCTTCATGAGTGGAGAACAGTGCATACACAGTACATCATCACAACTCTAACCCTATAACAATAAAAAACTTAAAAAACAATGATCAACCCAAAACGCAAAATTTACAGCTACAATAACCCTAACAAATATTGAAATGAAACGAGAAATATGTGTACAGCTCGGTGCAAGCGCGGAGGCAATGTCCCTGGTTGTTTATAGAAAACAACAAAACATTAGTCCGAAACTAAAATGGCACCACGTGCGGAGACAATTCTAGGCTGCGATCTTTATAATCACTGACCGAAAATGACATGGCTCACGTCTTTGTCCTTGTAAGAAAAATGATGATACATTTCACATAACTCTTAGCTGCCAGCGAAATGTAAAAACAAAAGTGAAATCTTGATGAACTAATGTGAAAAGTCAACTTAATATTCTTTTAAAATCAATTAGCTGTCAACAGTTTATTCTGTTAATAAAAGCCATAAATAAACTCTTAACTATTTAGTATTTACTAACATCTAATAGGAGTAATTTTTTTTTCTGGTAGTTAACCATTATAAGCACATCCCAACACTTACAAGGTACTACTACTATAACGTTTAGGGTGTACGTTCGGGTACCCATTCGGGTTCGGTTCGGGTTTATTCGGATTTCGGATTTTCGGGGTTAAAAATTTCAGTCTTATTTGGATATTTCTAAATTTCGGTTCGGGTTCGGTTTGGATCTTTGCAGGTTCGGGTTCGGATAACCCATTTAAATAATTTTTAAAATTTTAAAATTCAATATATAGTTTAAATTTCTCAAAATCTGTAAATAAAATATTATATTACATATAAATTTGAATAACATATGTCAGAGTACCTAAACTTAACATATAAATTGGTTTGGTTTGAATATTTTGATAGAGAATCAGTAGATATTTTAACTATTTTTGGTGTTTTGAATATATATTTTGGCTATTTTAGAAATTTACTTTTGGCTATTTGTATATATTTTCAAGTATTTTATACAACTTAAAAGTATCTTATATATTTTGGATGTTTTTAATATACATTAAATCTAAATATAATTAATATATGTAGATATATAAATTTATTTCGGATACATTCGGGTACACGAAATATTTCGGTTCGGGTCGAGTTCGGTTTCGGTTCTCTGGATACCAGAATTTTGAACCCGTTCGAATATTTAATCAATTTCGGTTCGGGTTCGGTACTACTTTTTCGGATTGGATTCGGTTCGGTACTACTTTTTCGGATTGGATTCGGTTCGGTTATTCGGATTTGAGTTTTTTGCCCGGTCCTAATAACGTTTGGTTTACAATCATTCTATTTTAAAAATAAGTTATCCTAATTAAATGATTACAAAATTAACCATTTGCAACTATCATGATTAAATTAATAATTAAAGTGGGAAACGAATGAAGAAGGTGAGACGAAACCGCGTCTAGGTGATGAGAACTAAGATTTTTCTCTCCTTCATCATAACAAATCCACAAAGAATTAATCTTCTACGCTCTGTTTGATGATTCAACGCATCCTATTACCCAACCACAAACAGCTACACATATATAAATATATATATTTAAAGAAAGAAACCTTTTTCTGTTATCATTTTGACTTTAATCAGATTTCTTAATCCTGATCCATTTCCTCGTCTCCTAGCTGTTCTTCTGCTATTCTGGTACAAGATCCTCTGTTTTTTCTCTTCATGTTTCTTTTATTACAGAATCCTCATTCATTGTTTTTTTTTTTCCTAAATGGTCGATGAACATTTTTAAGATGCGACTTTTCAGGAGCTCTTGTCTTCTTTATTTTCTTGATTAAATTACAAAAACTTATGATTTCTGATTCTTGATCTCATGAGGGTTTGTCTGATTTCATTATTAATTCAATAATTTTCTTTAAAAAAATTGTTTCTCTGGTTTGATTTGAGATTCTTGTCTAATTCTTTCAGTGATCGTTGGATGATGAGAAGAAGAAAGTGAACGTTGTGAATAGAAAAGTTTCAACCATTGTTTCATGGGCAATTCATGCCGTGGTTCTTTCAAGGACAAAACCTACGAGGGCAATAATAACAACCTGCCCGAGGAGAATTCCATCACCATCACCCACGTTTCCTCCGTTCATTCCCCGACCACAGAACAAGACTTCCCTAAAGAAGACAACAACAACAACAAGAGTCCTGTTCTTGTGCTTCCCGTGAAAGAACCTTTTATGCGACGTAACATGGACAACCAAGCTTACTATGTTCTCGGTCACAAAACTCCTAACATCCGTGATCTTTACACCTTGAGCCGTAAGTTAGGACAAGGACAGTTCGGGACCACGTATCTCTGCACCGAGGTCGCGACGGGTGTTGACTATGCTTGCAAGTCTATATCCAAGAGGAAGTTGATATCTAAGGAAGATGTTGAGGATGTTAGGAGGGAGATTCAGATAATGCACCATTTGGCTGGTCACAAGAACATTGTTACGATAAAAGGAGCTTATGAGGACCCTTTGTATGTTCACATTGTGATGGAGGTTTGTGCCGGTGGTGAGTTGTTTGATAGGATTATTCAGAGAGGTCATTACACCGAGAGGAAAGCTGCTGAGTTGACCAAGATCGTTGTCGGTGTTGTTGAGGCGTGTCATTCGCTTGGTGTCATGCATAGAGACTTGAAGCCTGAGAACTTCTTGCTGGTTAATAAGGATGATGATTTCTCTCTTAAGGCCATTGATTTTGGTCTCTCCGTTTTCTTCAAACCAGGTAATTTGTTATACTCCCTCCGTTTCACTAAGACTGTAGTTTCTGAGTTTTCACACTTAAAAAAAAAATTAATTTCTGGTAAAAAACTGTAAAATTGCATTGAAAATACAAAATTACGATCTTTGTGAAACAAATAAAAAATTGATAACTAAGATCTTAGTGGAACGGAGGGAGTATATAATCTAGTGTCAAAGCTTACTTAGGAAAACTTTATAGCTTAATTTGGTTGTAATGAATTCGATAGTATGTTTTATATTAGATGAAGAATCGTGGTCTCTGCTTATAGTATGTGGTTAAATCTGTGAGCTTCTCTTTGTTCTGAATCTTAAGTAATCTGTTACTCTAAAATTTCAGGCCAAATATTTAAGGATGTTGTTGGAAGTCCATACTATGTTGCTCCTGAGGTTCTTCTTAAACATTATGGTCCTGAAGCTGATGTGTGGACTGCTGGTGTTATACTCTATATTCTACTAAGTGGTGTCCCTCCTTTTTGGGCAGGTATGCGTCAAATGTGTGCTCTTAATGCCATAGGCGACGTTTCCTAATGTTTGGTTTGGTGTTTCTTTTTCTTTTTTTTGGAATCAGAAACACAACAAGGAATATTTGATGCTGTCTTGAAAGGAGATATAGACTTTGAGTCAGATCCATGGCCTGTGATATCTGACAGCGCTAAAGATCTGATCAGGAAGATGTTATGCTCTAATCCCTCTGAACGCTTGACAGCTCATGAAGTCATGCGTACGTAATCATTTTATCTTCCAATAGTGGTTGCATGCTTTGGCAAACACATAACCTAAGTAAGACTATATATCTTTTTGTTTAGGTCATCCATGGATCTGTGAGAACGGAGTTGCACCAGACAGAGCTCTTGATCCGGCTGTTCTGTCTCGTCTCAAACAGTTTTCTGCAATGAATAAATTAAAGAAGATGGCTTTAAAGGTCAGTTTTGTATTTTGGAACTTCAACGTCCGTTGTCATGTGAGATGAACTCATAGTATTTATCATGGTTAATCAGGTGATAGCTGAGAGCCTCTCAGAAGAAGAGATTGCAGGTTTAAGAGCAATGTTTGAGGCAATGGATACTGATAACAGCGGTGCAATCACTTTTGATGAACTCAAAGCTGGACTGAGAAGATATGGCTCTACTTTGAAAGACACTGAGATCCAAGATCTTATGGAAGCGGTAAAAATGCATGGGAATATATATACATATATTATTTTATTTCTCTATATAGACAGACAGTGACCATAGTTATGTTGTTGTGTCTTAGGCTGATGTGGATAACAGTGGTACAATAGATTACAGTGAATTCATTGCAGCGACGATTCATCTGAATAAGCTAGACAGAGAGGAGCACCTTGTCTCTGCGTTCCAGTACTTTGATAAAGATGGAAGTGGTTATATCACCATTGATGAGCTGCAACAATCTTGCGTGGAACATGGGATGACCGACGTTTTTCTTGAAGATGTAATCAAAGAAGTTGATCAAGACAATGTAAAGCTTTTCCTCTCTTGACATGTTTTGTTTTATCTCTTCATGATGATATATTTTAAGGCTTTTTCTTGTTACAGGATGGACGGATTGACTATGGAGAATTTGTTGCAATGATGCAAAAGGGAAATGCTGGTATCGGGAGACGAACAATGAGAAATAGCCTGAACATCAGCATGAGAGATGCATAGGCACATAGACACTACACACGTCTTTGAACCATTTGTTTGGTGAGGCTGCAAATGTTTCCACGGAATCAATATTTGCGATCTTTAATCACAGAGAAGGCTGAAGATAAAACCGGATTCATAGGTGCAGTAAGGCAGCTAAAAGTGGATTGACAAAAAGTGGTTTGTTCTGTTTCATCAGTTAGCTGTGAGGACTATCTCTATTCTCTCTCTCTCTCTCTCTGTCTTTTGTTTTGTTTGTTTGTAACAACTGTTCAAGTTTGGTGACCTTATTTCATCTCATACATTATTGAAAAGCTCTGCTCCTTTTTGGTTCTTGAGAGATCAATCATCTTCCATTAAAGTATAAGTTGCGTTATATGAGCTTTGTTTAAGCTAGTCGGTTTCTGCCGATTTCTTAGCCAGAACAGCCTCATGCATCTCAGTAGTCAGTATCTGTGTCTGCATCTGAATCTTCGGCATCTACTGGTACGTCGACAGTCGGCGTTCGCGGCTGTAGCCTGTAACTTCTTCAGTTGATTCTGTGTTTGTTGCAGAAGTTATGGTTCGCGTTCTCTCCTCCAGCCGGAGTGTCTAGAGATTGCATAGGTCGTGGTGGCAAAGGATTACTCATGTTCATTTCTGCTCATTATTGCGTTGTTCTGGTTATCCTCTTCTTTCAAACACCAAACTGTTAGGATAAAATAAAGTAAGTTTCTTTATGACACTACATAAATAAGAAGTAAAGCAAAAAGAAGAGATCAAAATTAGTGTTTTATTGATCTTAAGAGCAGAAGTACAACATAAACATATTGGTGTATACACCCTAATTATAACTGTCTGAGTTTAAGTTCAAAGTAAATAGTAGTTGATTCCTTCTTTTAGGGTTTGGAAAAGTCCTCTTTTATCTAGAAATTTTTCTTTTTGTTCAGAGGCAAGACGAAAACGATCCAAAAGCCAGAAGTCGGTAGCTAGAGATAAAAGGCCGGTATCTTGCTTTAAACAGAAGGTTTGCTTCCAGAATCAAAGATCACCAACATACCCAAGATATTATTTGTGAAGTGCATATGTGATCACCATATTCAATTTCAACAAAAAATGACATGGCTTTGAAAAACTACGACATAGCACTAACCTAATTGTTACATTTACAATTTTTCTTATTAAATTTAATTTATTTTTGGTAACGTTTTTCAATATGGTAATGACTATTAAATCATATATCATCATTATTGTAAGTTTTATATATAAATCACTAGGGTCGGTCCGTCCTACGGACGGGATATACTTTTACTTGTGATCTAGGTTATTATTTTTTATAAAATTTTGTGGTTTGTGTTTTAGATTTGTATTTGCAAGAGAAGTGTATGATACACTACAAAAAAGTCATTCTACATCACATAAATAGTATCATAAAAACAAATGATATCAATTTGAGACACTTATAAATAAATGATACAAAATATTTTTTAAAGTATATTTGAATTTTGAGAAATTTTAAGTATATTTGAATTTTAAAACTTTTAAAATAATTTAAACGGATTATCCGAAAAACAAATCGAAGTAAATCCGAACCGAAATTTATAAATATCCGAATAGAGTTGAAAATTTTAACTCTGAAACACGAATATACCCGAACCGGACCCGAGACCCGAACCGAAATCGAACGAATACCCAAACGCTCAAACTTATTTATATATACATTTTATGGTAGTTATTTGTGAGTTTCTAAAAGTCCCATGCAAGTTACATTTAGAATATTGGTATAGTTGCTCTGTTTTAAAAAATAAAATATTGGTATAAATAATGGGATAAATTTTATTTGTATTCTACAAACGTTTCATGTGTACGTTTGTAACTTATCCTCGCACTCGGGTGGCTTAGACCGGATAATGATGTCTTCTAGCTTTTAAATTTCTTTATTGTTTCTCGCTACAGTTGAAGGTTAACACAAAAGCTATAGTTGAGGTAAACTGAAGCAATTGTCTCATTTGCTTT
Organism: Brassica napus; assembly: GCF_020379485.1. Classification (NCBI taxonomy): domain Eukaryota; kingdom Viridiplantae; phylum Streptophyta; class Magnoliopsida; order Brassicales; family Brassicaceae; genus Brassica; species Brassica napus. Next base: position 8,383,521 of record NC_063452.1, read on the forward strand.
CTTGATTTCCATCTAGATTCATTCTTACTGTTTTTTTGTGTGTGTTATTGTTTCTTTGGACAAAAAACTCTATAAAAAAAACTAAGGCAAAGCAATGCCTAAGTTATTTTGACAATATCTTCGATCAGATGAATATAAATTTCTTCATATGTTTATAGTAATAGCCTGTTTATAGATTGTACATATCATTGATGTGACACCTTCTTGACATTATGTTAGATATAAGATACCAATATATGTTTTGATATTTGGGAAAAATGTTAAACAAATCCTCAGCTTTTTCATTTGGACCATTATAATCCCCAGCTTTCGAAAAGACCTGAAAAACAATAAATTTTTCTTTTGACTTTAAAAACCCAGCTAACTTTTCTTTGAATGGATCAAATTAGACCCGATGTTAATTAGACTAACGGAACATGTTAACCCTGTTAATTTGCACAGTTAGCCAGTACGACAACGTTTTATCTTAAACTTCAAAATAAGATCTGAAACCCTAATATCATTTTCCCCCAAATCGATTTGGGGATTTTCTTGACACACCAACCCTAAAAATTACGATTACAACTCAAAATCCTCCAATCTCACACGATTGACTTCCCTTAGCACGAAGATGAGTTCGGATTCGACAGCTGAGAGTTCAACCGTGAACACATACGGTATTCGTGGGTTTCCGGCGAGCTGTGTTTGCGGGACTAAGACAACAATCTACACGTCTGAGACTAACAAGAATCCGGGGAGATCTTTCTTCAGATGTCTTACGAGAAGAAAGGTAGCTTCTTATCTTCTTGATTATATTGTTGTCGTTTATTCAAATTGAATATAAAGCAATATGCCTAAAATCTTATGGTTTTTGCATAGAATCACTTGTTTAAATGGGTTGAGGAGGCTGTTTATGAAGAGGTTCAAGATGCCTTACCAAAGATTGTACTGCTTGAAGCTGAGCTTAACAAAGAAAAATCTGATATTGAAGATTTGAAAGGCGTGGTCACTGAGTTGATGGAAGAAGTTGTAAGAGCCAAAACAGAGGTGAAGAGGTGTAAGGTGATGATGACGATCTTGTTTGTGATCATGTGCGTGATCATCATTGTCCTACTAGTTAGTTTGATGTAGAATTAAGTTAGTTATTTGCTTAATGTTTGGTCTTGACTATGTTTGGGGCTTAATTCAGTGACTATTATGTTGGTTTCATTGACTATGTTGTTGTTTGAAGTAATGAACTAAGTTGTTGTTGTTGGTTGAGATACAAACCAATCTTAAATAAAGCTTGATGAAACATAGCATAAGTTAAGTGTCAAAGCACTACAAAATAGATCCGAAAATACTGATACACAAGACAGAAACCTGAAAGCTGAGTGTTAAAGCACTAAAACTGAAACATGAGTGTCAAAACACTAAAACTTCAAAACACTAAATCCGAAAATACTATCTTCTGCTTCTGCCCCTTCCAACTTCGAAATCACGAAAACCATCGACCCCATACCGACGCATCTGAGTTTGGTGGTGCATGTGTGGCTTGTTCCCATCTCCCTGACTCTTGTGGCTGTGTTGATTCCCCTCGTGGCTGTGTTGACACTTGTGGCTGGGTTGGTTGTGATGATGAAGCATGAGACTGTCCCTGGCTTGGTTGTGACGATGATGCATTAGACTGACAATGAAAAAAAAAATCAAGTGAGCATAAGAAGATCAGAAACAAACCAAAAACATCTTGAAACTTGCCTGATTTTTCCTAGGGCGACCTCGTGGTTTCTTGGGCTGACTTTCAACAAAGTCATTCTTACATGTCTTCTTGTTATGATGCTCTTGCTTGCAATTAGAACATGTAATAACTCGATCAGCACGAGTTAGTTTCGTGCTATCAGTTGTAGAGACTTTCGGGCCCTTCTCTGTCTCACCCTTGCTCTTGAACCTATCATGGTTCTTTGGTCTTCCCGGGTTTCCTTTTCTCCAAGGTGGTGGGAGGACACCTAATCTACCAGTCTCAGGCCATAGCTTCTTCCCTTGAACAGGCCTTACCCCCATACTATAGGTTTGACGCCACATAGCTATGGTATAACAAGGAGATACAAAGTCAGAAAGTTTTTTACCATCTTTAAGGATCACATAGGCGGCATGAATGCAAGGAATTCCAGTCATTTGCCACTGGATACACCCACAACTTAGCTCATCCATATCCACAGCATAAGCCACACCACCATAATCAACCTCTGTGACTGGACCAACTGCTGGAAAGCTCATACAATCCTTAGACTTTGACTCCACTTTAGCCATCTGAAGATGCGTCCTTTTTGTGAACTTTGTCTTAGCATTTTTAGCCATTACAGCCCTTCTGAAGTTTCGAACCATACACTGTCTCCTTATATCCTCTAACATCTCCAATAATGGCTTCCTTCTTGCTTCACGGATGGTTCTGTTGAAGGACTCACTTAGGTTATTGAGATTATCGTTGCACAAGGTCCCTAATTTGAAATATGCTCTGGACCAAGTTTCTGGTTTGGTGACTTGAAGAGTAGCATAGGCGCCTGGATTGTACTCTTTCAGCCTCTCACTCCACATTTTATAATCTCCAATTGTATAACTCCTTGCTATTCGCCAGAAGAGTCTTTGTAGCTGCATGTCATGGCTGCTCTTCTTCCAATTATCGAAAATGTGTCTACAACACTGTCTATGCTCAACCTCTGGAAGAATGGTGTGGACTGCTTTCACTAAACCCTGCCAATTACAAGCATGAGACAGTTAAAAACACTAAGATACAGTAATGCTTTAAGCACTAAAAGCTTTAAAAAATCAAGATCAAACGTTTACCTTTTGTTTGTCAGACAATATAGCATAGCCTTTGCCATCCTTTAAGCCCAAGTCATTTGCGAGGTGTCTCACAAACCAGTCCCAATTCGTGTCATTCTCCACTTCTACTACTGCCCATGCAATCGGAACAATCCGATTGTCTCCATCACGTCCTACAGCAGCCAAGAGATGACCCTTTATGTCCCACTTTAGAAATGCTCCATCTAAACCCATTATCGGTCTACAAGAAGTCTTCCAAGTCTCCTTCTGCGCATGAAAGCAAACATATAGCCGGAAAAACCTCTGTTTACTTCCTACTGTCGGTCCAGGGATGGTTTCGATATCCATTGTAGTGCCAGGGTTGGTTCGAAAAATCTCAGCTTGATAATCCCATATCTTGTTGAAGTGTTCTTCGTGGCTTGCTTTTCTTTCTTTCATAACCTTTGTCTTCGCATTCCCACAAGCTTCCACACTCACAAACATCCTATACTCTCTCTGGATCTCAGAAGCAATTTCATGCTTGGTGATTTTGGGATTCAACCTCAGCCTCTCAGCGAACAGCATTGCTATAGTAGAACACTTCAAAAACTTTGAGTGTCCTGTTATCTCACACTTGTGCTCATTCACATAACATTTGATCATCAGCTTCTGTTTGCTCTTCTCATAAGAACAATACACCCTCCAGGGACACGAGCCATCTTCACACTTCGCACCTAACTTCAAAGCAGTGGACCGGTAAAGCTTGATGTTGCGTCGGGTTTTTAATGTATACCTGAGAAGGGTATGCTTGAATTCTTCAGCAGTGGAGAAAGTGTTTCCCAGCCCAAGCATTGCCTCTGGATCCACATCTTCTCTGTAGGCTAAACTGGGAATCGATTGTTCTTCATTTTCATCATCTGATGATAGAGGATCCGGAACTTCTTTTTCATGCTCCCAATACCATTCGTCCCCACTATCTTCATCATTCTCACAATCATCATTCCTCGCTACTTCTCCGAAGAAGACAGTCAAATCGCGACCAGTTTCTTCCTCGATACCACCATGACCGTTTGCTTCATCAGGGACTTCTTCGTTGTTTGGGACTTCTTCGTTGTCTGGGGCTTCATCAGCTTCGTCGTCACCGACAACACCACAGTCATCCTCGCTGATTTCTCCTTCTTCTTCCCTGTCGAGTACATCTGTTTTGCTTTTTTTCTTCTTACGTACATCAGCTTCGTCGCCGACTCCACCTTTTCTTTTCACTACAGAACTGGCACCACCGAGTTTCCCTTGTCGAGACTTCTTGTTCTTTTCATTACCCATCTTCTCTCTTCTTCTTTCTGGCGAAATCGTGAAATTAGGGTTCTTAATTGAGAAAACCCCCAAATCGATTTTGAGAGATAATGAGGAAGATGTGTTTTTTTAATTGAAGAGAAGACGACGTCGTTTTGTTTAACGACGAAAATTAACTGCGTTTAGACGCTTTGTTAGTGAACTTAACGCCGGGTTTAAATTGATCCAATCGACAAAAAGTTTGAGGTTTTTATGGTCAGTTAGGAACCTGAGGATTATAATGGTCCAAACGAAAAAGCTGAGGATTTATTTAACATTTTTCCCTTTGATATTTGGTATACGAATAAAATATTAGGATTTATATACAAGTTTGGTTTAAGTACACTATTTTAGAGCTGCTGTATAAAGTCTCTTCAATAGATCTATGATCTATCTAAAGGATTTGTCGTGTAATATGTTTCATATAATGCAGCAAAAATTAAATATAAACATTAAAGTATAACAGAGCATCAGGATGATCTTTTCATTGACTTAAAAACCACAAGAATTTCACATACGCAGTTAAAACAAATGTTGTGAAGATTGGAAAACTCAATCAGCATACATATGGAGAGAATCTCAAGAGGGAAGTTGAAACGGAAGCACAACTAATCGTAGGAGAAGAAGAAGAGTGAGTGAGACCGAAAAAGATTTGGAAGCTGAGGCGTTAAGAGTTAGAAGAACCCTCTGATCTAGGTCCGTGTTCTCACATGAGTTGGTTGGTCAAGATGCCCTCCATACCCTTCACTGGACACCTGAATATAAGCGGGCGAGTTTCCCCTGAACACGGACTCAAGTAGCCCTTCATACCATCACTGCAAGTAGTCCCAAGAACATCAGGAAACAGTTCGGGGAAATCTTAAAAGTTGCAAGTGTAAAATCAAACTAACCAGCTGACTTCACATTCATCAACCGTTAGGTTAAAAAAGATAAGAAAGTTATTTTTCATTTGATTTATGAACCTTAGCTCAGGTCCGATGTTCACCTTACCTTCTTCTATCTCCTAGCCACTCAATTGCCGACAATGCTTGTCAAGAGAGAAGATGACTTTGGCAAGAGTGCGACGTTGCTATGAAAAGAATGACTCACATACTGCCGGTTCTACATTTTTTTTCATCCTGCATAACGAAAGTAAAACACTTGAAAGACAATCATTTAAGAAAACATAACCTGGTCTGAAGATAATCACTAAAACATTGGAGTGGAGGATTGGCACCTTTAATTTCTTACATTTTTTTTGGCATTTTAATTTCATAAACAGTTGCTATTAACTCTCCATGACTGAAGAACCAACAGTACCACATGAATGGCAGCAAACAACAAACGTAAGCTCTTATGATCATAAGTTCAAGCAATTTGAGAGAGAAGTCTGAATATATATGAGACTAAATTGTCTCCCAAAGAGTAAAAATAAAATTTCAATATAAAATTCTGAAAACTCTGAGATTGAACACTGTTTTCAAACCACGAAGATCATGCTCCTCCTAGACGACAGCTTTAGTTTTAAACTAAGATGATCAAACACATATAAGAAAAGAAACTTAATCGACAAACGGATTCATAATTATATCTCTAATAGGCTCGTTAAAGATTTGGAAACAAAAGTTTGTCTGTTATGAGTATATATAAACGTCTGCGCTAGTTTTAAACTAAGATGATCATAAAGTTTAAGAACAGAATCACCTTAGCAGGAGCATGTCCACACCGTCAGCTCTCCACCCGCGCTCGCTTCCCAAAATCAGAGACCTTGACGGTTGAAGAACAGAGGCAAGCCTGCAAATCAGAGAGAATGATTGACGGATTAGCCATTAATACTGGATTAGCTAACCTCAAATAATTCAAATCAATTTTGTGAATTAGATAGAGCTGAGAGATATGAAGAGAGTATGAGTTCAAGCAGAGCAATACTCACATCTATTTATACTGTTTAGAGACCACCTTTCGCAAACCATTGAAGATGGATCGTGGAGGGGACAATCAATTCGATTTACCATGCAGCCATTAATAGAACCGTTTCAGATCGAACAAAGAAACCCGAAAGTCCCTCATCACGTTTTTTTTTATCCGTAAGCTTCTTCGCAAAACAGAACGCAAGGGGCCAAGATAAAGCCCAAGACACAAAATAAAGTCCAAGACGAAACTTGTTTAAATGAAACGACGCGGAGCGGAGCGTGGACACGTGGCATGCGTACAGGAGACGAGTTTCCAGGCTGGAGGTAAACACTCCTTTATATAATTAGAATATATTTTTGGCAAGACTATTAAAATACATCAATAACTAATAACCCATGTGTCACTATTAAATTGATATATCTCACATTAATAAACATAAGCTAAATATTAAATATATTTACGAATATAATTTTTACACGAACTTATATATAATATTATATATATAAACTGTATTGTTACTTTACTACCATAACGATAAAAATATTACGAAATGCTACGGCATGATGGATAATAAAAAAAATTTTACGAAATGAAAAAGGGGATAATCTTTTATAAGAAGATTTCTAAACAAATTTATATTTTCATTTTTTTGTGAAGCTACGTTATATATACATATATAGTAAAGTTTATATATTTTTATAATTATTTATGGCTTTTGAGAAAATTTAGAAAAAAATAATTAAATTTCTTTGTATAAAAATTTCGATGGTTATATTTTATAAATATTTTTTGTGTTTCTGAAAAAACGATAATTAAATTAAAAAGTTAACTAAAATCTTATTATAAAAAAGGAGTAATAATAAAATATATTAAAGTTAATATTAAAAGTAAAAATTATTATTATCTTTTAGAAGTTTAATAATGCACTGTGATCCATTATATATATATGTATTAAAAGTTTATATATTTTCCTTTTTATTTATGTTGTTTTAGGAAAATTTTGAAAAAATAATGAAAATTCATTATATATAAAAATTTATATGTTTATGTTTTATAAATATTTTTTATTTATTTATGTGTTTTTCAAAAAGTAAAGTTAAATTAAAAATTTAATTAAAATCTTATTATGAAAAAAGGAAATACATTATTAATATCAATCATATATAATATTTTTAGTTCATTAAGGGTATCTATGTAATCAATCATCGTGAGAATTAAGTGAGCGCGATACATAGGAACCTAAATAATATGATAGATTTCCTTTTTATTTATTTATGTGTTTTTCAAAAAGGAAAATTAAATTAAAAAGTTAACTAAAATCTTATTATGAAAAAACGAAATACATTAGTAATATCAATCATATATAATATTTTTAGTTAATTAAGGGTATCTATGTAATTAACTATCGTGAGAATTAACGTGAGCGTGACACATAGAAAACTGACTTCTCAAATAACATTATAAAGATGTCATGGTTGGTGTTGCCTATGCTTGGTATAAATTTATCGCCAATAATTCCTTTTCCGATAAGAAAATAAACTAAAATAGAATTAATTTTCAATTCCTTTTCCCATAAGAAAATAAACTAAAATAGAATTTATTTTCTCATAGTATTTTTATAAGAGCTATATAATTAACGAACTTAGATATTTAAAAAAAAAAAGAAAGGTATGTCATTTAATATGACAATTGATAACGGGTCAGGTGGCAGTAACAAGAAATCTAGTGAGAAGAAATATGCGGTGTGACAACTACTGCCCGAAGTGTGGGGAGGTAGAGGAATCTGTAACTCATGCTATATTTGAATGCCCTCCTGCTCTACAAGCATGGTCTTTATCGACGACTCCAACAAGTCCAGGCATATTTCCAGCGTCAAGTGTCTATACAAACATGAACTATCTATTCTGGAGGAAAAAGAATATCATAGCATTAGACCAAGACAGGGATCCTTATCCCTGGATAATATGGTATATATGGAAGGCTCGAAATGATAAGCTCTTCAGGGGAATAGACAGAGATCCTTTGGAGCTAGTCTGATATGCAGAAAGCGAATGCCAAGCCTGGTTTAGTGCAAACGAGTTGATACCACCGGTAGTGCAAGACAACAACAATGAGGAAAACCAAGTCTCAAGCTTGGGGAATATTTGCCTCCTGGATGGATCATGGACAGCTTCCGATAGCTTCAGTGGATGCGGATGGGCTTGGATGGATAGCGGGGAGAACATACAACTGATGGGTACACGGAACTTCACTCGATGTGAATCAGCATTGCATTATGAGATAGAAGCACTGCGCTGGGCGATGGAGAACATGCTTCAACACTCGCCATGTCAGAGCTTTGGAACGGACTGTAAGGAGTTGATTGCTATGATAAATGAACCCCAAAAATGGCCAAGATTTGCGACAGAATTGGAGAAGATAGAGACACTGCAGATTTGCTTTCCGGACTTCAAAATCATACATGTTCCACGAGTGCGCAATTAGTTTTCGGACTTTTTAGCTAAGACTGCTAGGACATTTCGGAGAGAGTTACTTTTTATTGGTTGTTATATTCCGGTCTGGTTACCCAGACCACCTCAAGCTTGAGTAATAGAATGGCCGTTAAACGTCAAAAAAAAAAAAAAAAAAAAAAGATATTTAAAAAAAAAAGAAAACAGAAGACCTAATGGCTCAGACGCTGAAGCAGCTTCCGTGGGAACTGGAGGAAAATATACTCTCTCGTCTTCCACCTCGATCTCTCGTTCGACTCAGAGCTGTATGTCAAAGATGGAACGCTCTTTTCAACGACAAGAGTTTCATCAACGACCACTTCTCTCGTTCTCGTCCAGGATTCCTCTTCCTCGGCAGTCCCAAAAACTATTCGATAGACATCATCAATCCCAACAGCATCGATCCTACAATACAGTTGTCTGAGCTACCCTTCTCTGCTATGCCTTACCAAGATTTGCATTACCGTTGCACAACCATCAAGGCTTGCGATGAGCTCTTGCTTTTTAACAATATGTATTTGAACGGTCTTTCAGCTCTCTGGAATCCGTGGTTGAGTCAAGAAGGACTGTACAAATTTTCACTGTTGCGGCTTAGGATACGAGATTATTGGTAGAACCAATAAAGTTTACAAGATTTTGGGTTACTTTGATCCTGACCCTGAGGAAGAGTACACGAGAGTTGCTATCTACGAGTGTGCGTCTCACGTGTTTAAACATATAGACTTACCTGAAAATAAGTGGTTCATGTCTGAAGGTGTAGGAGAAAATGTGTCCTTGAATGGAAATATCTATTGGTTTTCTCACGATGCCTGGACTGATGAGTACTTCATCCGAAGCTTTGATTTCTCTGTTGGTACTTTCAAACCTTTTTGTCTCCTTCCGATCATCATCGCGATGAACTTCTTCTCCAGGTTTTTAGGGAAGATCGTTTTTCGTTGTTAAAGCAAAATTACGAAACAAGGAAGATTGAGATTTGGGTAACGAATACGATAGATAAAGAGGAAGTGGTGTGGACAAAAATGATGAATTTGCCCACAACTAACTTTCCGAGGCTGTTTGAACAGTTTTATGGCAAGAGTTACTTCATCTATGATAAGACTCTGTTTGTGTGTTGTTGCGAAAATTCAACTTCTGTGCCTTGCATCTACATTGTCAGGGAAGATCTGCGCAAGCAGATTCATATAGATTCTGGGATTTTCCAGTGTTGTCACTGTGTTTACACTCCCAGTTTGTTCCCGGTTCCTTAATTCAAAGATACTATGGAGTGTTTTTTTAGGAACCAATGGATTTGTTGGAATTTCAAGTTGTTTTGAGTTGATAAATAGTTGAATAGAATTATAGCTTAATTTATACAGTTGAATATAGACTAAAACTACATAGATTAAGCTATATTTGAATATGTATCTTCTCCACGAGGCCAACGTGACGTGGAGAAGGAAAGGGTGCGGGGTAACACTCGTTTCATTCTCTCTCTCTTGAAAACATAATGCTATTAACTCAAAGCGAGACACCCATTGATAAAGAGGATGGGTGATGATAAATCTCAGATTCAAAAAAAAAAAAAAAGGATAAGCTGGACCAAGAGAACATAAAATTCTTGAGGCTGAAAAGCAAAAATCAGATTTAAGAGGGCGGAGACTCCTTGTTAAGTTAATCATATTATTCATTGACAAATAGAATTAAAACTAGTGATTCTTGTGTAGTGGAATTTGTAACCGATGTCTCAAGTGTTCATATTTGAATAGCATTCTCTTACTGCGTCCTCTCCAACTTCACCAGTTATTTTCCAGCTTCACTTGTCAAACTCCCATATCACTCCTCCATCCTCTGCAACACCCCCACAAACACACATGTTAAGAATCTTATTAGTAACCTGATGATAAATAAACTCAAATGTTACATAATGCATGCCTTAATCATGAATTACCCATTTATCACAAATTATGCCTTTAATCACCCACAATCACATCCTAAAATACAAAGCAAGTATACTAATACTCAAACAATGTTCATTTTCTCCAGAAGTAAAACAAGATTCAAGAAAATGAACCATCAAGCAATAAGGGATTGAATGGAAAAAAGGAAGGGAACCTTTGACTTTGTTGTTGATCCAAGCCTAGATAAGCATACCAGCACCAATCCCACCGAGGACAAAGCTTCCATAGAAGGCAAGAGCCTTAGGCCAAGGCTTCCTTGGGAGGAAGTAAGCTTCGTACTTCTCCTCAAGTCCCCTCGGCATCTGTTTTCTTGCTCTAGTCACTCGAGAGCTTGGCTTCTTCGTCTGATTCTGATTCTCATTCCCCCATTCTTCTCCTTTCCATGGATCATTCGCCTCTTCACTTCCCATCTGCATTTAGAGACTTAACCGGTCAGATCTTAGGGTTTAAGAAGGACGGAGGTTCGACGAGAACTGATGGTTGAGAAACGATGGGAGTTTTAAGTCAGATTTATAATCCGAATCGTTGGTTTAAAACGAAGAAGATTGAAGGACAAAGTTGATTTTCATATCATAGATCAAACGAAAACCAATGGAGAAATTCCAAAAAAAACTTTTTATCACAATTACAAGATATTTTATTAAAAGATAGTATTTTTTTTAGGTTTATGATTTAGAATTTAGGATTTAAGATTTATGATTTAGAGTTCAGAGTTTACAGTTAAGTGGTAGGGTTTTGGGGGTATGATTTCAAATTTTAAAAATTAAAAATATATTAAAATTTTAAAAATAAAAAAGTCTATTTTGGTTATTTTATTTTTTGAGGTCTATTTTGTGACAAAAAATTTAAAAAATGTATATTTTAGAGAATTGGCCAAAATTATGTGTATCAATTAGTCACTAGATTTTTATTCTCATTTTTTTATTTTTGCAGAATATTTTTCAGTTTAGTTGTTTTGGTATAAAAACAAGGGAAAATTTTATATTTACCACTTTCTTGGTACCACTTTTCATCTTTACCACCACTAAATGTATATTTTCAAAAATATTTTCTTCATTAAGTGTCAAAAGACTCTTATACCATTGTTATCTATATATATGATAAATCAGTATTTAAATAAAATAAAAAATAAAAAATTAGAAAAAATAGTTTTTTTATGTTTTCGAATTATACTTTTTCAAATTCGAACTTTTTTATAATTTTTTTTTGAATTTTCTTTTGTCGATTATTTTTTCAAAACTTTTTTTTATGTTTGAAACTATTTTAAATTTTTTATATATTTTTAAAGTGTTTATTTATATATTTATTAGAATCTTAAATTTCACATTTCAAAAACCCTATTACACCTCTCAACTCTAAACCCTAAGTCTAGATTAATTAACCCTATGGGTATAAGTGTCTTTTACCATTCATTAAAAATGAGAGTAAAAGTGACTAGTGTAAACATAAAAAATAGTACTATGAATGTAGTATTTGTGGCAATTTCCCTAAAAAGTAAAAACAACAATGATTTTTTTGGATCGAATTTTAACATTTGAATTTAAATATCCATAAGCTATTTTTTATAAATACATATATACATAATAATTTAATATATACTTTTTTTGAAAAATATTTATTAATTAAACATATATGTTGTTAAAAAAGAAAAAGTAAACATGTATGACTATGCTAAGAGCATGATTATCGGTGATTTGAGTTTTGGGTTTTTTAATTTTTTTTTTCTTTTTGTCTGATTAAAAAAAAACGAACGAATAGCGGGTCGTTACGTGTCATTGGGATCCACGAACAGTACAAGAACCCAAGTAAAATCGACTATTGTTTGGTGACTTCTGTCACCGGTTTTTGTGTGTTTTATGGGTCCCCCCTCTAAGAAACTCCTAAAATCCCATCCCCCCGATAAACATGGTCTAAGCTAAATAAAATGCTGTCACCCATCACTCTATTGCATTAGAGATTATCCAGTACATATGTATGACTATGTTAAGACCAGGTTAAGCTAAACTAAACAAATAATAAATCTGATACAAGTCCAAGGTTTCATTTATCACAGTTTGAAAAGATGTAACAACTTTGATATACAGAAAATTTAATTATTAGATTTTGCGCCCCGCTCTAAGATCATGTAATTGTTTCTATTTATAATATTTTTATTTTATACGATTTGTTTTATTTATAGTGTGTAATAGTTATATTTATATGGTTTTGGATTGTCTTTATTGAGATTAAAAGTTAACAGTATAGAATAACATTTTAATTTAGCATATATTTAAATTGAGAAGTTTGAAAGCACGTGATTGCAAATTATTTTGGCAAAGTCCAGTTATAAATTTAAAACTAAAATGATGAAAAAAAAATTTTGATTTTTTTTTTTGTTTTTAATGCAATGTACAATATTTATAATGTATAGACTTTTTGTTAATTATGGACTTAACGAATTCATTTAAGTTTTCAAAATCCTAAGTATGAATTTTTGCTATGGTATCAAGCAGCTAGCATGAATTTTGTTAGTGATTTACAAAAGGCATTCATAATCTTTGACGCCTTTTCACTAACAATTCCTTTTGCTATGGTATCAAGCAGCTAGCATGAATTTTGTTACCACATCAAACTTAATTATAAACTCCACAATCTTTCTTGATCATTCTCACTAATGTGAAAATAAAATATTACCTCCGTTTCCGAAAGTAAGATTTTCTAGAGATTTCACGCTTATTAAGCATATAATAAATGTTTACAGTTTAATTTATTATTTATTTTTCTATACATTTTCTAATTACTTTCCACCAATTAAATCTAATCAATTTAAATATCTGTAATTAATGTTTCTCAAAAGTATACAAAAATATTTTAGAAATATAGAAAATCTATCTTTCTGAAAGAAGAAAATCTAGAAAATTTTACTTTCAGGAACGGATGGAGTATATTTTGCAATCAACTAATTATTTTATCGATAAGAGGAAACAAAATGGTTTTAAAATCTTCTTCTGTAGTTCTAAATGATGTCATGTTGAGTGAAGAAGATGATGAATAAAGAATAATGCATTAAAAACAGCTTTACAAGTCTAGCAAACTACTTCTTCTAAAACCAACACTATCCAAGACCCAATCATCTCTTCCACAATCATCCTTGTTGTGCATCTTCCTCCGTCAATCTAACCCTAGCTCGACATGTTGGGCATGTATCAGCTCTGAGGAACCAAGTGTCCACACACTTCCTATGGAACACGTGTCCGCAACCGGGAAGTCTCCGACACCATCGTCCCTTTCTGAATCCATCAAGGCAAACAACGCATTCGCTTCCGTCTGGTCTGGCTGGTTTGGAAGTTTTGAATTGGGGAAGCTTCTGCACGAGTGTGGAAGATAATCCACCAGAGGGTTCATCTTGGGGATCATCTTGGGGATCAAGGAAACTAACGTTGGAAATTGATCTTATAATGCTTAATTCTGAGAAAGAACAAATATGGTGAAGAGAAGATGATGAGAGCATGCATCAAAAATACACAGGAATTACATGAACAAGAAATAAAAAAAGGAGAAGGAAATTCAAAGGTTTGTGTGTAAGACAACAAGTCACTGGGTCAGAAATTATTAACCTCTGATCATATGGGTTGTGTGGTATGTAATAGTACATTAGGGTTGGTAGTATATATAAATATGTAAGCATATCGTATGGAAAAGGATAATAGAGTGAAAATTAATCAGAAAGTGTAGGAGGAAGATAATCCACCTGAGGGTTCATCTTGGGGATTAGGGAGACTACGTACTGTTGAATATTGATCCTATGCTTAATCCTGAGAAAAGAAAGAGACAAATATGGTGAAGAGAAGAAGATGAGCCTATGAAAAATACATAGGAAAACATGAAGAAGAAGAAGGTCACGTGCAAGGTCAGAAATGACTAAACCCAAAGCATATATGGTATCAGTATGTCATAAGTAGATTAGGGTTGATTGTATGGAATAAGGATTAATAAAAAAGTGTAGGAGGAAGATAATCCACCTGAGGGTTCATCTTGGTGATTAGGGAGACTACTGTCGAATATTTCTCCTATGCTTAATCCTGGGAAAAGAAAGAGACAAATATGGTGAAGAGATGAAGATGAGCCCATGACAAATACGTAGGAAACATGAAGAAGAAGAAGGTCACGTGCAAGGTCAGAAATGATATTAAACCCAAAGCATGTATATGGGACGTTATGTAATAAGTAGATTAGGGTTGATTGTATGGAATAAGGATTAATCAGAAAATTTAGGAGGAAGATAATCCACCTGAGGGTTCGTATATATAGGGGATTACGTCGGTGAAGGAAGAGGAAAAGGAGGAGGCTAAGGGGAAGAAGAAGACCGGCAGTGACGATTACGATAAGTGTCATTGTAAACCATTTACGAATAGAAGGGCAGACTTTTCATAAGATACAAGAGATAATATATACGCACATAAGGCGTGAGAAAACCCTAAGGTGACCAAAACAAACTGTAGCAACAATTAACAAATAAGAAAACATACAATAAATATATTGTAAAAAAATATTTTGAACTGATTCCAGAATATATAAACAAAAAAATAAAATAAATAACATTTATCCTTTTGCTGTAAAAAATAAAATAAGGAAAAACCCTAATAACTACTTGTTGACCTAAGTCTAGTGGGGTAGAAGTTACAGTTGGAGATAATCTGGACTGGCTGTGGAAGATACATGGCAGCAACTCCGGCGTCACTGCTCCCAGAAGCTTTCACAATGAAACCTATTGTTCAAGCGCCATGGTGAGTTTTTTTTAATCGAACTTCCAGGGCATGATCTCTGTATTAGGGTTTAGCTTTTGTGTTCTAAATGTTCTATAACCGCTTTCACTATATATATCCAATATTCGAACCTACGTCTTCCCATCGTTGTAATATCTCTTGATGATTCACCGTGCATAATGCTTCTTCTTCTACTAGTTGTCGATGCAGTGCTAAGGCTAGAGAAAATCATGGATCAAAGAACCAGTGCACTAAAGGATTGTGGGATCTAAATATTCCCTCAGAGCTCTTGGAGGAGATACTATCCCGCCTCGGACTAAAAGACAACATAAAAGCTTCCGCTGTCTGCAAGGCATGGTGTGAAGCAGCTGCTTCCGTCAGAAAGTTCAACCCACTTCCTTGGCCTTTCTATGGATCAGAAGAGGGAGACTACGGTGATTGGTTTTTGTTTTAGTTTTTGGTTTTTATTTTTTTTCAAAAACCATTTTTTTTCTTCAATCAAGTTTTAGTTTTTAGTTTTTATTTTTGTAAAAATCATTTAATTTGCAAATAACGCTTTTTAACAAATAATTTCCCTAAAATTTAAGAAAAATAATTTTTCAAAGTTTTAACTAATTTATGAACTTACCCAATAAGTGGCGCTTTTTACCCAGCCAAATGCGTAGCTTTCTCAGCCGCTCCTACATCAACTAGTTGCTTGGTGGTCCCCTTCAGCCAATTAGTTTACAAAGATTCTTTTGTGATCGCTACTTGGTGACCTGGTGAGACCGTATGGACCATCTATAAACAAAAAAAAAACACGGAGAAGAGAATATATCATTTCATAATAATACTAGTAAAACGATAAAAATAAATTAAATATAAATTAAACTTCGCTTCGCCAGTGTGAACACCTTTATACTAGTTAGAGCACTTTCAATGATGTTCTCGGTGGCTCGGAATCGTAGGTAAACTTTTTAGAATTTTTTATTATTTTTTTTGTCCGTATTTTTTTTTTAAAAAAATTAAAACGGAACCAATCGCGGATCGCCACGTGTCGTGGGACCTGTGAATAGTGTAAGGATTCACTAACAATCAGTCTTTAATTAAGGATTTTTAGTACCCAATCCTTAACAAAATGTGAGCTCTACCAAATATCTTAATATTATTTTGCTAAAGATTCTCACTACAAGAAAACAGCAAGGATTCTGAGGGAAAAAATCGTCGGAATTTCGTCGGAATATCGTTATTCCGACGACATACTGACGAAACAAGTCGTCGGAAATAATTCTTCGGAATTTCTTCTTTCCTCGGAAATTCCTCGGAAATTCCTCGGAATTTTCCGACGGAATTCTGAGGAAATAAACTTCCGAGGAAATTCCGAGGATCACTAGTTTGTCGGAAAAGTCCTCGGAATATACCGAGGGAGAACTTCGTCGGGATACTTCCTCGGACGTTCATCGATCGATGCGTTTTTAGGCATATATACATCGATCGATAGGAATATACCGAGGGATCTGTCCCTCGGAATATTCCGAGGGAAATGTCCTTCGGTATATACCGAGGAACCGTTCCCTCGGTATATTCCGAGGAAAGGTTTCCCTCGGTATATTCCGAACTTTTTTTTATAAACAGATCGATCGATGGATTTATGTCCAAAAACGCATCGATCGATCGAGTAAAAAATATAATTAATTTCCTCGGAATGTAAAAAATATTAATTTTTTTAAAAAAATAAAATTTCTGAAATTTAAATTCGAAAATATGAAATTAAAATTAAAAATGAAATCATATTAATTAATATTCAAAGTTTCACAAATAAAAATAAAACATTCCGAGTTTTTGGAAAAAAAAAAAACTACGGGTCTGGCACGTCCGGGAAGACCTCGTTCGGGTACATCCTCTGCATCATCTCCATCATTTGCTGGTTCAGCCTCCTCTGTGCCTCATAGCCCGCCTGTTGAGCCGCCATCTGGGTCTCCAACAAAGATATATGATCATCTTTGTCCTTCAACTGAGCCGTAAGCACTTCTGGATCAACAAAGGGCGGTGGTGCAGAAGAAGGAGGAACCGACTGGGTGCGACGACCCAAACCGACCAAACGTCCATTCTTCTTTGGAACCGACTGAATAGAAAATAGCCAAATTTACAAATTTAAACCAAGAAATAAATGAATTGAACTTTTAAAAAAAAAGAACTTACAGATTCAACGATTTCGTTGATTCGAAACCGGGACAAGTTGGTCGAAGCCGTCGAAGCGTCATCCTCGGTTTGAAGCTGAGACACTTCGTCTACCACCTGAGTTTGGACCAGGTCGACCACGTCCCTCACAAGACCGTCATCAATCTGGCAGGTCTTCTTGTTGGTATACGCCCTCCTCATTAGGGCGAGATCATCAACCGGCTCGCCATCATTTTCTTCCGCCTTGAAAAAAACATAAATTAAAGAAACATTAGAAATTAGAAGAAATGCACAATAAATTAAAATTCTGAAACTCAAATAATTGAAGAAAAAACGGTTGAACTTACCATGCGATCTCCCAGAGTGGCAATAGATTGAGCACCCAAGTTATGCTTGTAGATGCCCTTCCCTTTACGGTCGCTCCTGCAGTTGGTGGAGTTGGTGGAAGAAGTTTCTTTCGTCTCTTCTTTATCCCAATGCGCACACAACTCCTTCCAGACCGTGTCGTTCATCGACTTTGGGACCTTTTAATAATAAAAAAAAAGAAAATAGTTTAATAAATTAAAAAATAGTTTAATAAATTAAAAAATTGTTTAATAAATTAAATCAAACCTTATTGATTTCCCACTTCTTCTTCCACTCGTGGATCTGCTTCCCATAGTTGTCCATTACTTTATGGACGAAGTGGTGATAGATAAAGAGCGTCTCATCGGAATTCCAGTTGAACTCTTGCTGAAAAAAAAAACACAATTAGTAGAAAAATTATATTAAAGATTAAAAATATAAGTAAGAAATTAGAATACTTACCGCAAACTGACGAAACCACAGAACCTGCTTCTCGGTAGGGAAGTGAGTGAAAGTCGGATGTCCACTGTCGAGGGCCGAGTACATCATACGGTTGATACATGCGCTGATCCCGTTCCCGGATCGGTTGAACCTAATAAAAAGAATAAACGGTTAATAATGAATCCAAATTTAAAGAAAAAAATGTTTAATTACCATGTTTGACCCCGTCCATGTGGATACGGAGTGAGATACGGAAGATGGTCACGACCGGGCTGTTGAACCAACTCCGCAACACGCGTCACTCCCGGAGGACCCGGAGGAACAGGAGCGGATGCAGCAGCGTGAGCGAGAGGAGCAGGAGCGGGTGCAGCAGAGGGAGATGTATGGTTGGAGCTGTGGGGCGCAGGGGAATCCTGAAAATGGCTGGAATCCCGAGACTGGCTCCCCGTACCACCACAACTACGACGCTGTCGAGGCCGAGTCTGATCATCATGAGACCTGTAAATTAAAAAAATATATTTAATAAATAGAGAAATATATAAATTAATTTTGTTTTAAAAAAAAATCCCAAATAATATAGTGACAAAAAAAATTTATATATATTAAAAATATTTAATAAATATATAAAAATAGTTCTAATAAACAAAAAATAGTTTTAATAAATAAAAATAGTTTAATAATTAAAAAAATAGTTTTAATAATATATATATATTAAAAATATTTTTAAATCACAAATAATAGTTTTTAATCACAAAAAAAGTTGTATAGATATTTAAAATGTTTTGTAAAATCCAAAAAAATCAAATTTTGTATACCAAAATTTTTTTGTAAAATCCAAAAAATCGAATTTATATAGAAAAATCGATTTGTAAAATACAAAAATCGATTTTATATACAAAAATCGATTTTTATAAATACAAAAAAATAAAAAAAATTATAAAAAAATTCTACATCAATTCAACAAAACAAATTATTCAACCAAATCATAATTCTAAACCTATTATACTACCAAATCACAATCCTAACCAATCATCCTAACCAAAATCTATCAGAACTACACAAAAACCTAACAAATAGAACCTAAGAGAGTGGGATAGGGTCCTTACATGATTTGTGTAAGAGAAGGAGGAGATCGCCGGAGATATCGTCGGATTTCAGGGGGAAATCGCCGGAGAGGAGAGAGGAGTCGCGCAGAGGAAGAAGAGAGAAATGGGGAAGAAGAAGCGGCTCGTGGTTATAAAACCTAGGGTCCGACGGATAATATCCGTCGGAATTCCGTTGGAATTCTAATTTCAATTTTCGCGAAATATTTGCCCGGTAAAATGAAAATATTCCGAGGAAATACCGAGGAACTAGTGTTTGGGGTTTCAAAACATCAATTTTTTTGCCGTATTTAATTTCTTATACAATTGTAATGCATACCATTGAGGATTCTTTGTATAGATGAGCATAAACCATGAAATAACAAATTTCAAAACTAATTGAAAGTATTCCCTTTACCGTTCATTAAAAGGTATAAGTGTTTCTCTTATGTTGTGGGATTTCGTTCATACAATCGGAAAAGTGTTAATTATACGGTAAGGAACAAATATTTGACTTCATAATGAACGTAAGACACTTAATAAGGGTTATATAGGTGTTATTCAAACCGCAAAACGTTGTTTTCGGTTTAAAAACCATATTTCCTCGGAATTTCCTCGGATTATTCCGAGGGAACTCCGAGGAAACCCTCTTCTTCCTCGGAATTTCCTCGGAATATTCCGAGAAAATTCTGAGGAACTAGTGTTTGGGGTTTCTATACGTCAATTTTTTTTATAAACGGATCGATCGATGTATATATATCCAAAAACGCATCGATCGATCACTAAGATGGACCGGACCGTAAGAATGTGATCGATCGATGAGATTATCCCATCGATCGATCGAGAATCTCAAGTGTTCCTCGGAATGTCCTCGGAAAATCTTGTAAGTTTTTTTATAAACGGATCGATCGATGGATATATGTCCAAAAACGCATCGATCGATCACTAAGATGCACCGGACCGTAAGAATGTGATCGATCGATGAAATTATCCCGTCGATCGATCGAGAATCTCAAGTGTTCCTCGGAATATCCTCGGAAAATCTTGTAAGTTTTTTTATAAACGGATCGATCGATGGATATATGTCCAAAAACGCATCGATCGATCACTAAGATGCACCGGACCGTAAGAATGTGATCGATCGATGAGATTATCCCATCGATCGATCGAGAATCTCAAATGTTCCTCGGAATATCCTCGGAAAATCTTGTAAGTCTGATACGACCCACTATAACAACATGAAGAATGTAGCCGTTCCGGCTACACAACCAGCATGTCCTGAGACGATGACAATATTGGGAATCAAAGCAGACATTGAAGGGCTATTCCAGAACATGGGTCTAGGCCAACTATGCAACCTCAAGGAACCAACTTATCCGGAGTTGGTACGCCAGTTCATAGCATCCGCATACGTCAGCCGTCCCGATGATAGCCACCAGGAAGGTTTTCTGGCATTCGTAGTGCAGAAAGTATACTATGAGGTATCTTTCACAGACCTCTGCGGACTATTTGGATTGAGTGCGGGGGAGAGGACATCTGGTCTTTATTGGACTTCAGAGCTGTTGAACTTCTGGGAAACGATTGGCACATGGGTTTATAGATCTTCTCAGGCAAAGGAGTCACTTATCCGGAGCCCAGTACTGAGATATGCGACACGCCTCATTGGCTCATTGCTATACGGGACAACCACAGCCGCATCAGTCACGCAATGGGAGTTGTGCCTCCTGTACCAAGGTGTGAGGCATTTGCTACCGGCATTTGGAAACTCTACATTCCCACCTGCTACTGCCTTCAACATGGGAGCGGTGCTGGCCGCAAACTTAGCAGGATACAAGGGGAAAGTAACCAAATTCAAGAGCAATGCATGTGTATTTGGTGCAGTGATTACTCGGATCCTTAGACATGTGGGTGTAGACTGCCAGAACCAGCAGGTAGCACTGGACAGATCAAACAACATTGCTTGGAACTACCTGGATGTCATTTCTCTAGTAAGTAAGGAGTTCATAGCTGGTCCCCACTCGAGGATCGATTGGGATGGTCCTTACGTCTACGTATTCCAGGACCGAGCGAAGAAAACACTCTACTGCCACCTGCCTCAGATCGGCCTGACTGCTCTACTTTCAGAGGCTGCAGTTGAGTTCCTACCCCCTGCTACCGCACTAGTAGACAAGCCATCCTTCTTCACGCCAAAATATCAGACCAAAGGCAAGGCAGTGGTTGATGAAGAAGGAGAAGATGAGGCTGCACAAGCCATTCCAAATGATTCACAACCCCCATCAGCTACTCCCATCAGACTCCAGCCAGTACAAGCTGCAAGAGCTTCCACCGAACGCCACTTCGCGCCAGCAACAACATTGGAGAGATCAGAGCATAAAGACAAACAACGACATGCTACACAAGATCTGTACTGCCATTTCACGTATCAGGCCGTGTCGTTGCCAAAAGGATGATGTAGTTCATCGGGACCAACTCTCCATCCAGCTCTGGTTCGGGTTCGAGTGGTACACACAGGGTAAGAAAGAGGTCCAAGAGACCCAACGATGCAGGAACATCTGGAGCAGGAGACGAGGAGTAGGAGCTATCACCGGCCAGTATTGCCATTTGATTTCCGACCGCGCTATTTTATTTTCTTTTTTATTCTAACGTTTTATGGTCTTATTTTCTGTTAATTTTGAACTTAGTTTTTTTTCTTAATTATGAGTTCGTATTTCTTTTACATGGTTTCTTCGTTTTATTTGGTTGTGTTTTGAGTAGTTTTTAATTCGTATTCAGCTTTGCCTTGCTAGATAAACCAAATAACTAATATCCGAGGAAAGAGGTTATATCAAGTGTTCCTCAGAATTTCCTCGGTATTTCTTAAAAAAAAAAAAAATCAATGGTAGTCTGTTTCCGAGTCATCATCACCAGATGAATCTGAATTTGGATCTTGGTGAAACTCTCCAATCACTGGTTCATCTCTACGTGAACGACGGCTTCCTCTCCAAAGTCGGTTAAATCGACTACAAGGCAAACTCCAGCTAAATCTTCTGCTGCACTTAAGTTGCCGGATGTGCTTGGTTGTAGTGGGTCTTCCAGCTCAGAACTTCCCTGAACTTGGCCTCTCGGGTTGAGTCTTGTAACAGTAACCCATGGATCATCTCTGTTCCTCACCCGGGGGTAATTGATATAACAAACCTGTAACATTTAAAAAAATTATAAATTAATACACATGATGATGAATCATTCTGAATAATTAACATTTAAATACCTGATCGGCCTGAGAAGCAAGAATGAAAGGATCATAATATTGCAGCTTTCGCCTCGAATTTACTGATGTAACACCAAATGCATCTGTTCTCACCCTCGATCTGGAGTGTTGTCGTGCCAATCACAATAGAAAACAGTACAGCGCAATCCAACCATGCCCAAATACTTGATTTCCAAAATCTCATGTATGTGTCCGTAGTATACATCATCTCCTGATGCAGAACAAACGCCAGCATCATAAGTCGTACTCGAACGTTTCCTCTTCTGAGTTGTGAATGCATATCCTCGAGTACAAAATCTCGGATATGACTTCACAACAAAGTTTGGTCCAACGACCATCTCACGTATCCAATCGTCAAATGTTTCACCTCTGGCCAAACCAGCAGACACCTATTAATAGCACATATATATGTTATATCAATAAATGTGAATTAGTATAAATATGTGATAAAATATATTTTAATTTGTTTAAAGCACTCACATAAGTAAACATCCATCCAGTAAATTCTCTCTGCTTCATTTCTTCTAGTTCGTCCTCTGTGGCGTATCTTTACTCGAACCGCTTTTCTGCCATGAAAATCCTGTATATGATGACAATAATGTAATTAATTAAGATTTAAATTTCAACTTGTTAAAATAAAAATTTGTAAGCTCATTTATTTACCTCTCATATTGAAGAACGTCTTCGCAGTTGGTGAGCAAATATGTTTGCAAATGACTGCGCTCCTGCTCAGTAAGTCGACGGTCCTTTGGTTTTCCGCTAAGTCGTCCAACGTCTGTGAAAATATCTGGAACCGTAACATGATA